>NW_020884958.1:1508543-1727574 GCF_003945725.1 Corapipo altera
TGTGAGGAGCTGAGAGTTTATTGAAGTGTACTGTACAAAAGGTGTTGTTAGCCAACACCTTTTGAGTCTAAAAGTGGGGTGGTTGTGGAGTTAAGGCGCCCCATACAATAAAAGCACAAGAGCTCCCTGACACTTGTCTGTTGTCTTTGTTCAGCCTGATGAGAATTTATGATGAACATCATTCACCATACTGATGGGCTGGGACACCTTCCCACAGCAGCAGGGGGTGGACTGGATGAGCCTTAATGGTCCCTTCCAGCCCAAAGTTTTATATAGTTCTGTGATTTTATGAACTAGAAATGTGCATAGAAAGTGGAAAGAATGAGTCCTAATGTAGCAAGTCACAAGTCTCTGTTCACACTCCTAAATCTTTCTTCCCACTTTTCCATCCTTTGTTTCTGCTTCCACTGTTTTCCACCTTCTCCACATAGAAAAAAGTCACACTGTAATTGTGTCACAGAGGAAACACAATGAAGATTTCAAGCCTGCACATGATGGACAAGTTTTCTTCAGTTTAACTGTGAAAAGAGACATATGCAGTAATATAAAAATATGCATTTCAAGATCATACAGTACACATACTATCACGTGTTAAGATACAGATTTCTCACATAAAATGTATACCAGTGTATGGAAGGATGGGAACGTTGTGTGCTCTTTGTCCTGGAGTTCCTTAAGGACATAAGGGTTCTTCCTCAAGGCTTAATCTAGTGGTGCCCTTGGCACTGATGCACTTGCCTGCCAGTGCTACAGATTTAGCAAATCTTTCACTCATAATGAAACCATGCCTCTTCATGGGAGCTGGCAGACATAAACCTACTCAATAAGTGTGCAGGGCAGACCAAAAGGAAAAATGAAATTTAAAAAAGCAATTCAGAAATGTTGTCCCTGTGAAATTTACAAAAGGCAACCTTCTAAGGTGAGCTGCATTCATATACCACTTGAACATGGAGACACATTTGACTCTCCATCCCAGGCATCCTAATTTATCTGAAACAAAGCACTTAATCTTTCCTTGTTCCCTATTTCCCTGCCAAAACATGGGAGACAAGAAGGATTAAGTAAGTGTATTGAGCTCAGCTATCATCTGCCTCAACAGTCTTGTCTTTGTTTCCCTTATCCTTGAAGAAAATGTTCTTAATTCAGGAAAAAAAATACTGTATCCCTGGAACAATAGTTCACTAATTTTTTCTGTTTTCCAGATGTCTTTTTAGGTTTATTGTGTGGAGACTGAGAGCTGTGCATGTGCATGCAAGATGTTATCAGAAAGCTTTACAAAAATTATTTTTATTAATTGTGCTATTTGAAAGAATGAAAATTTGTCTATGCAAGCATATGCTTTTTTTCCTCCATCCCTCCTACTCATTTGACATTTCGTAAAAATGTTTTTGCAGTTACCCAGGATTGAAGATTTTATACAGCACAGCTGCTAAATATCAAGGAGCATGTGAAGTCACCCTGATCAAATGAGGATAGTGCTGCAAAGGTTGCAACAGAATATCTTGGGAAGTAATAAAGCCTCTAATTATCAATCTCTCCCAAAATGCATTATTAAAGTTTTCTTCCAGTATTTTGTATTTGTACCAACTCACCAAGGAAAATGTTTATCCTGCTTATCCCTCCTGGTGGCTAATTTTGAAACGCATAATTTAGCAGATTCTGCCTCAAATGACAAATTAAGTTAAGACTCTGACTCAGGAAAACAAATTTGCTTATGTTTAATACCATGGAAAAGAGGAAACTCTTTACTCTTGTGGGTCCAACTGAGTGGATGGAGTTAAGAGAATAAATTACTTTTTCTTCTTAGCTGAAGTTCTTTAATTTGCAATAGAAATTCTGGTTTGGAAGCTCCTGAAGGTGAAAAAGTTCAGGACTTTTTTTTTTTTCAAACCAAAGTAGCCTGCCCAACTGTTAATAGAACAAAAGCAAATTAAGTGTGTTTTCCCTTGCCTATCATTTAGCAATTTTTACCAGAGTTTACATTTGCACTCAATTTTGATAGCATCCTTTGAGTACCTATTATTAAACATCACGGAGTTTACAGAATCCCATGACTGAAGTTGGTGATACATTCCAGGCCATCAGGATAATAGATGTTGTAATTGCACACATGTGTTGTAACAGGAGACAGAGGGAGAGAAGAATTGAGATGATCTAGTTATGCTCTTTTTGTATCACTTTATATTGAAATGTTGTATTTTTTTCCTTTTTTAATTACTTGAATCACTTTTCTCTCCATTATCACAGGTCTCTTAGGCAATACAACATTAAGCTGAAGTTTGATGGCGGCTAAACAGAGAAGCTGAAATGTTGTCCCAAAGATGATAGTAAAGCAACTCAGAAAAAAAATAATCTTATTTTCACTGTGTGGCAGTGAAATTTATACCAAAGCCTTTTAATAAAACCTCTGTTGAATCAAAGCAGTCAACAAGGACTATAAGCAAAGTGAGTCAGAGGGGAAATGAATTGCAGAAATGATGAGGGAGGGAAAGAAAAGAACGTGGCAGTTAAAAATGTGGAAATTCCATTCATCTGCAGCCAAGCAAACTTATAATATTTAGAGATTTGACATGAATACATGGAAGAAGAATTCAACCTCTCCTGTTATGACCTCACTGCCTTTCATGTTGCTGCCTAAATTTGCTTCCAATTTTTTCACACCATGTCTTTTCTGCATCAGTTTCTAACAGCCCAAGTAAACCTGTGAGTATTAACAGGGGCAGATGTGACCTCATCTGTCTATCCTCAGACTGCTCAGTCTAAGAGGCAAAGCAGCCACATGCAAATATCAGAAAGAAAATTGTAGTCCAATTCTTCTAACTCCCAAAAGAGCTGTCACCTGAAGCAAAATCTCTTCCAAAAAAGCACAAACGCTCTCTGCAGAGAGGGTTTTCATGTTTGTCTGAAAAACAGATTATCAAGGCAGGAACAGGTAGGTGGCTGCTGGTAATTATTGATGTGTAGCAAATAAGGGGGACAACACACCAGGATCAGCTTTAAAGAATGCAGTTTCTTGGCAACTGAGCGTGAAAAGAAGTTAGTGGAGAAAAATGGCACAACAGAAGTGTGAAGGACTGCGAAGCAGTGGAGAACAGTATAAGCAACAACAGAAGCAACAAAAACAACAAAATAAGGATATGTTGGGGACAACTGTGAGTAGTAGAAGTGGTTCAGAGTAGCAAGTGTGTGGCAGCTGGTGCGTGCTGTAAACTTCTTTCTTAGCAACATCAGTGGTACCACTGTTTTATTCTGTGGGTTGACAAAAAGACTTTGAGTCATAATTCTCACTATCATCCTGGGGTAGAGATTAGCGAAGTCCTTAAAACAACTGCCACTAGGAGTGAAATACTAAAATTAATTTGCTCCCCTTGCATTCATACCTCTTTGAAACTTTTTCATGGCAGTGAGAGTGCAAAGGTACCTATGGGTCTTCCTAGGACCCTAAGGTTGACTCTAAAGTCTTTATTACCATGATAGAGAATATCATCAGTATTAGTCCATCTTATTCTCTTGGGTCTTACACAACTACTGGAAGGATCAGGCTCTCACAAAGAAGAGCCTCCATTTTCTGCATGACCATCAAACCTACCCAGAACTGTACACATTCAGATGTTTTTTACATTAATTCAATCACTGTCAGCATTAATCATAATTTATTGAAAAGTGTCATGTGGCCAAGGGAAACAGTGAGAGTAAACCAGTGAATTACAGCCTGGATAACTAGGCCTTTCAGGGTGTTTCTCTGCAAATGACAAATCCAGTATTAGTACATGTCTACAAAATCTTATCTAGGAGCCTAGGGGCTTTCCCCACCAGGAAGTATTTTGGAGGTGTAAATCAGGAGGCCACAGTTTGTAGTTTTGCACTCTTACTATCTGATATTAATAACAATGTGTATCTCACAGCTCTGACTACTCATATTGGGTCCCTTTCCTTGGAGCAGGTAGGAGACCATTTCTGATATAGATTGTCCCAGGAGCTTGGTCTGATTTGTAAAACACTGATATTTTAGCTTTCCCTCAATAGAGGTGGTGGTGTGTTCCTAAACCCGCCATGGCTCTGTGTTTACTTATTTTACTGTTGTTAAAGTGATAATGTTTTTCCTCCCCCAGAGGACGGCTGCAAATAAGCTTCAGTGTAAGTGGACCAAAGAATCAGCTACAGTGACAGAAAATCCCTCTCCTTGGGGCAAGAAACTGGTATTGGAAATCCTACTGCAGGAATCAGCAGGGGTCAGGGACTGCCACAATTCTCTGAGGTGAAGGTAAGGGAGAAGGATCCAAGAATGATGATCTGGGCATACTAACCAAAAGTGCAGACAATCCCTGTTCCTGGAAAAGCTTGTCATTTAAAGAGCATAATTTTTTGAAAATAGTTTTAAAACTATTACTCAGCACTTTTTCATCAAGTTAATTTCATCATCAATTGGACAAAAATGATAAAATAAATGGAAAATCTTGGTCTGTTTTCACTTATTTTGGTTCCTTATCAGTTTTAAACCCGAAGTATTTTCTCACTAGTTTCATTGCACAGGTCTCCAGTATAGAGACTGTTAGTGTTAGTCCTGGTTTGCTGCTTCAAGACATTTTATTGCCCATTATGTCTCTTCACTAATCATTAATCCCTACTTTACAAAACTTAAACAAGAAATTATCTCAAAGAACCTTTAATCTTCACTTGAAGGGTGTTATTTCAAAGCTCAGTTTGATCACCTGACATCAAGTGGGATCACCTGGGCAAGTGTTCTTGCCTTCCACATGGGGAGAATTTTACAAAAGCAGCAATTCCATTAGACCAAACAAGAACAATTAATACACTTGTCAGGCTTCCGTGAAAGTTTTCCTGTAGAAATTCATGAGCAGTGCTATCCTGGAGTATTTTAAGGATTTTATTCCGAAGTGTTGCTTTTGACACTTGTCTTCCAGATTCTGCCTTCTGAATAGGGTACACTCTCATAAAGCCAGATTTCTCTTAGTCTGTCCCTCCAGCACCCAGTTTAAAGACTGGGATATAGTGAATAGCCACAAGAAATGCAGAATTGGACTATTCATATCTAATCAGGCTGTCACTGTAAAGAAGTTTTCCTTGCCTATTATCTTTTCTGTTTCACCCTTTTTCTCTTTCACCAATTCTGTCTTTATTATCTCATGGAAGATCTAAATGCTGGAGCTTTCAGAGATCTTGCATGGCACATCCCCTACTCGGTTTGGAACCCACCCTGTTATCCTGTCAGTCTGTGGCTGTAGCCTCCTTTGCCTCCAGTGAAGCCCTTCTGTGCCTCCAGGCATGAAATTCTTGGTGCCTCTCTGAGACAAAAAAGCCACATCACTGTTTTCTTCCAATACCTCCTTAAAACTCTTCATTTGTGATGCTAGAAAAACATATCAGGCTTTTGAAAACTTCTTTTTTGGAATTCTAAGACCATATTTTAACAGGCCAGGACACTTTGTTCTCTGTCACTTTGTAGGTATGTGTTCACCAGTTATACTCATCATCTAATCAGTTCATTCTTGTCCTAGCTGTAAATACATGTCTTTTAAGTGATGATGGCAATGCCTCTATCTTTCCCCCCCCCCCCTCCCCAACATGTGATGCACGGGAGCCTTTTACAGAACACAAATAATAGTAACAATCTGGCACATACATACATAGCTTTTTCAGAGGCTTGTAAGTAATATTTCCCCAGGTAAACCAAAAGTCAGATCTGTAATCTGGACACTCTCAGCTTTGTTTTACTTTTTGGATGCAGAAATCATTCTGGATTTTATTTGTTTCTTTAGGGTTTTTTTAATTGTATCAGAAATATACAGGGTTTGGAGAAACCTTTTGTTTCAGTTATAATCTGTAATTGTTTTTACATATTATCACACAGATGTGTATGAGTTTACAGCAAAGGAAATAAATATGAGTGTGAAATATAACATCCTGTTCAAGTTTGCAAAACTTGTATGCACAGGTAACAATCTCTCCCTCCTTCCACCTTTCTTGTAAGTCTGTTTTAATACAGAAAGGCTGCAATAAGGTCTCCATATAAGTAGTGTAATGATCACTGTAAGAGATCATGAGTCTTTGACATATCCTTGTGATCTTTTTCTCATCAGAGATGAGGGGTGTTAAAAAAGCACTGATCATATGTGTGCTGTTGGAAACTTCTGTGTGTGCAATCTTCCTTTTCCTGCAATCCAGATTTATGATTTACCTCTTCATACCTTACCACTGTTAATTCTTGGAAGATTTCTTAATGAAAAAAAAAGTAACCTTTTTTTTTTTTTTAAATTTTGAATAGTTTGGTATATCTCTGCCTCTCTTTAGATTTTCATTTCTGGTCAAATATTGTTCTGTTTGGGCTTGGGTTTGTTGTTTGGGTTTTTTTTGCCCTTTAATTTCAGCAACTTTGAGAAATACACTTTTTCCACGACATGGTACAAACCTGCAACAGATAATATAAAGTACACAAGAGTCTTGTGATTCATTTCTAAGAGGAAAGTACATTATTCTTGTGTGAAATGGAACTTTTAACTCACTCATCCTTTTTCCAAGATATACGACACATTGCCCTTTCTTTCCCACTGCCTTTATACTTGTCATATACTACCAAGTAGGAGTAGGAAGAATTGGGACAGAGTTTTATTACACTGCAGCACTCATATAACCTCATTCTGTTCATGTGCATCATGGCAGAGAATGCTGAGTCTTTGGGCATTTTTTAAGTTCATTGTATCTCTGTAACTCATCCTTTAGCCCTCGGGCTTGAGAGGAACCTTGATGTATCCTGCTTGTATTTTATCCATAGATAGCTTCTGGAAAACAATGGTCCAGCACTCTAGCAAGGTTTTGATGCCCAAGAAGTGCTTTCTGTCTTGGTGGTGTGACTGAGTCTTCCAGCTGGTGCTCTGTCCTTAGCATGAAGTATGAAAAAATAGCTGAAGTTCTTATTGGAAAGTGCTGGTGTTCAAAAAAGAAAACATTTTGCACATAAATGAAACAAGTAAGGATTCTGGGTAAAAGCAAACATCTTCCTTTCTATACTGCAATTCTTACCATGGAGCTGAAAATCAAATGCTGTGTCTAAATTAGAAAATTCAATGTACTTGGAAACACCTTTGCCCATTGACATGAGCAAACACACAAGAGACCAAGGCTGATCATCATGAGCTCTCTTTGTTTCCAGAACAAGATGGTTTAAAGCAAATTGCAAGTTAGGAAAGGTCTGGAGTTTTCTTGCTGCCGTGTCATGCCCAGCAATTACAGAGTTACCTGATGGTCAGAAGAGGCCAAAGCTGTGCCAGGGACTGACCTAATGAATTGTTGGTATAGCCAACTGGTTTTCTGTGTCCAGGAATGGTCCCAGGCAGCAATGAGTGCACTAATGAGGATGTAAATTTAGTTTTCAAACCAATGTTCACCACATTAAAAGCCTTAGGTGTTCATTATGATAAATGCTCTGACTTGTAGTCATAGACGTAATGCACACATACATCTAGTTTTTTCTACTGAAAACATTAAAGATACTATACAAATTCCATTATTCAGGTTTACCTTTTCAGTGTCACATCAATGGAAAAAGTTAGCAAGAGAGATGAAAGTGTCTCTCTTTTGTCCTATATATCAAGAGTCGGATTCCTGCTTTTGACTAATTTGATTGTTGAGACAGTCTGTTTCTTCCTACTTCACATTTGAGATGGCAATTAGTTTAATTGCTTTAAGACTCACTTTGCATACACAATAATTGAGGTAGTCTCTCAAAACAAATTGAATTGTTTGAGAACCTCAGTTTCCAAGTCTTTAAAAAGGCTCATGGCAAGCAGGATCATTACAGACTGCATCTGTGCTGTGGGAGAGAGATTTTGGTTCACCTTGCAGACCCTGCATCTGGATCTTCATGGGGCTGCATGTTTCCCTGAGTCCCAGGATTCTTCCCCACATACTCTGATCTCCTGGTTTTTCACAGGGAAATCCACTGCCAGGGATAACAGGGAAATCTTCTGGCACACAGTGGGAGATGACCAGAATTATATGACTGGCTTTGTAGTGCACCATTTCTGCAGTTTACCTCCACTGCAAAGGTTTCTCAGACAAATCACTGTAACATAGCAACATCCAACCACTACTTTTCTGTTTTGGTCTCCTGTTTTTCTTACTAAATGTCTGAATTCTCTAATAAAAAAAGTGTATGGCATTTAGAAGCTGTGGGACCTCTAGTCTTCTGAAAGAATGTAGAAGAGTTTTATAGATATTACTCCAAAATCCTGAAATGTTTAGCACTATTGCTATCCCTTCTGGCTTCCCTTGAACAGCCTTTCATAAACACATAAGTGGAGCACAGTGATTTCCTCTGTTGGATGGTTCAGAAAATTTGCAGAAAAGCTTGGGGGAGGGGATTAATATTAAATTTGCCATAGTGTTTCACAGCAATATCTGAGGGTGTTGGCATACTGTGCATATTCAAGGACTGCCTAGAGATTCATCAGCTGTGTCAGCTCTTGTCCTCACCTCTACTCTGTGCTGGGCTCCATCAGTCTGCATTGCAGACTGAGGGGTTCAGACTTTGTGTGAAGTTCACTGAAGCAAGTCTGGTTAACTGCACAGGGGAACTCTCCAGACAGAAACCTCTTGTAGACTCTGGTTTTCTTAACCTTAACTTCACTATGTCTTAGTTTTTATGCTGCTCTGATTGAATATTGGTGCTGGGTGACATCCTAACAGGATATATTTTAACACGGACATTCAGTTGCCTGTGGGCCTGTATGTAAATATTCCCTGAAGGCACTGGATTGATGTTCATGGTCTGTGCAGTGCCCTCTGAGGTACAACAAGATGGATTGGGCTGACAGAAGAACTGTGTCTCAGTTCATGTCTTTGTGGCTACAACTGACGCAGAATCATACCAAATGATCCTACAACTGTGCCAGAACTCCTCCAAAGCCATAAATACAAATATACAGACAGCTATAAAACTACAGATATACAAATATAGAGATATTTGGGGTGGCTGTATAGGTGAATATGTATATGAACACATATATACAAGTGCACGTCCACAGTATTACTTAAAGCAGCTTTCTGTGTATCCTCTCTTTCCACTAGAAAGTAAAAATATAACATCCCGAGCTTGTCTCTGCTTCTGACTCTATGCATGTTAATAGCTGAGAGAATCAAAAACTAGATATTGCCTGCAAGATAGTGATGAACTATCCTATACTGATTTATCTTCTGTCTGTTAAAGAGCCCCTATGAAAACAAGCTGACTTCATAAAGATTGGCGAGATTTTCACAGAATATATAGGAACTTCACAGTTGATGGCAAAAATAACAAAAATTATGTTTTCCTGGAGATAACGACATGATGTCTCAGCTTAGTTTATAGCATAAGTTACAACTCTTCTTGTTTGAATGGAATAAATTTGAGAAAATTTGGCTTGTCATGATAATTTTTAACCTCATCTCTAATGAATTTTTTTTAATTTAGGTTGCTCAGTTATCTTACAGAGAAAAGATAAGCACTCACATGTAGCTACAGCTACTTCTCGAACCAGCTCAAGAATGTCCTTCCTACTGGTACCCTAGAAATAATATAATTATTTTAACCAATAGTCTTACTGTGAGTTGTCTGATATACCTTTGCCTTTTCAAACTTGGACTGACCCACTGCTTTTTATTTTAGATTAAATCCCATGGATATCATGGGGCTTACACTGGGAAGCAGAGTCTGGTCAGATGTCTGTAATAACATGAATCAGTCCAACTCTATTGCAAGACTCTGCAAGAATTCTGTGAGAAAATTCTCCTGGGCAAAATAGGGCATTTGCAGAAAATGGAATAAAGGGGAAGAGAAAAAATAACTCTGAAAGAAAGAGCTAATAATAAAAAATATTAGGGCTTTTCTAGTTATACATAAACTTAACTTTTTAAGTGCATGTTAAATTAGCTTCTATTAACACAATTTCTGGCCTTCAGAGAAACTTGGATTTGAGTCCTTTCTAAAGAGGAATATTTTTCATCAAAAGCTGAAAGTTAAAATAGCTTTTTTCAATGCTCTGATAAGTTGCATTTCTAAATTGTGGTGAAAAAAGCATTAACATAACACTGACATTCATGCAGTGAGGAAAAAGTAATGAATGAATCAACAGGAAAAATGTACTGAAGTGAGAGTAAAATGGAACTATTGGCCTGTGTACTTTCTCACACAGTTATATTTGACAAAAACAATATTGTATTTTCTCTGGATTTTACCCAGAATTTCTCAGTCCATAGTGATCCAGTAAAACATTGTTCAGAGTGGAACTTCCTCTATAATTACACTTCTCTGAGTACAGGAGCAGCTGCACAAGTGCAGCTTTTGGGAGGTGCTTGAGACTGGAGAAAATAAACAGTGAGGTGGAGGGGAACTCATTGCCCTTCTCCAGCACTCTGAGACATGACGGATTATTCCACCTTCCTGTTATCAAAATATAACACATTTTGCAAGATGCGGTTACTAAAACAAGACAACACTTACTGTAGCTCATGACAAGTCCTAACTGCAAACTCCTTCTGAGGGCCACGTTCATTATGACTCATGCCATGTCTATATAATTTTAATCTTATCTGTCTGAGAGAAGCTCTCTCTCTTCACAGAACAGCTGAGAAGACAGCTGTAAAGTCAATGATAAGTTCATGAGGAAAATAGATAAAAAAGTGGTTTTTTCCAAGGTATATTGTAAAAAAAAAAACCAACAACAAACAACCCAACACAATCCAGAACCTAGAATTAGTTTAAATATACAGGTGTGAGATAGGGAATCAATAGCTTCCCGCAGTGACGGATTCAAGGATCAGCAATTGCTTAGAACATCAGGCTATTTGTGTCAGTCCTGACTCTTACATTCCCCTTGTTGTTCCACAAAAACTGTGGTCCCTCAGCCTGGAGGACCAGTTCAGTTCTGGAGGTCTGGACAACGAGCCTTGGCTTTCTTCTGCTTCTGCTGCAATGTCATGATTTATGGTATCTCTGTTTTCATAAGGAATATTCTTCTTGGTCGATTAAAACCACGGGCAGAAACAGCTCATAATAATTAATCAGTGGGTCATAACACAGTACTTTGATTAACTTTGTTTTTTCTATAGCATTGTTGGGGATTGGCTGATCTGAATAGATGTGACTGCTGTGGTTGACCAAATGCTTTTGCAGGGTTAGAGTAAACATGGTCTGCAAAGCATGAAAGGTAGGAAACAGGTGTCAGCTCTGCAGTGCTCCTCTGTTACACAAATACGATGATCTGTAGGGAGTGGAGGTGAAAATGACACATCAAGTTGATGATTTATTCAGTTTCCCTACCCCATGGCTCGGAAAGAACCTTCCCTTTATGTGTTGCCACGGGCAGGTCCTGGTCACTATTTAAGTTCAGAGGAGGGGGAAAGAGTGCTGAAAATTTACCTAAATATCTCTCACTAAAAATTTCTGAAATCCTGTGACATTGGAAATGCAAAATAGGCACTGACATGGGCAAGATGGCAGTCAAACAGCAATGCAAAGAGGAAAATTGTGATACTCCAAATTTCACCACAGACAGAACCTAGCTAAAGGAAATGCAAACTTCAAGGTTTTATAGACAACATTAATCTATGTGCATCATCTTTTCCAGTTCTAGATTTTGAAAGAAAAAAAATGCATATTTTTGAAAATAAGGATGTATGCTTAATATTTTTTTTCAAGCGGCAAAAATTTTAACATGGAAAAAAAAAAAGAAAGCTGTAATTTCTTTCCTACATGATGTTTAATACATTTAAAGAGACATAATTAATATTACATTCTTGCAGAAGTCAATTAGAACAGGTTTAAAAATTAATAAAAACAAGGAAATGCCACATTTTGGAGCTGCAATGAATGAGGACAGTGTTTCAAGTGGTGTGGTTAGGTATTATTTGTCACAGTTGTGTTCATGTGCATACACTGAATGAATACACATCCTGTTAGAAACTAAGGCCATTTTAAAATCTACCATCTGCCAGGAGCTGCCGGACCAGCCAGGGACACCTCAAATATCAGAAAGTGATCAGGTAACCTCCCTGCTAGAAAATGTGAGTTCAGACAATTTCATGCTGGTTCCAGGGGAGGTAAAGAGAACATCAGAGGGCTGAGATCAGAAGGCAGGAGCAGGGCTTATGCAGCACGTATTGGAAGGGCAGGGCTCTTTCAGAACTGTCAAATCCTTTTTTTGCCCCACTTTTACTCAATACTTAATGGTTTTTTAGCTGTCCATATCCCTGTGATATGTTGCCTCCAGCCCTGGAAGAAGACCTACCCCTGGTTATACCAAGGGCACAGTTTCCTCAACACTGGCAGCTTTGTTCACTGACCAGCCAATGCCAGTGGAAGTGTCCTTGTCCAGATCCCTTTTCACACCAGCCTGGTTACTCCCAGGCTGAAAAATTGTCCTGTTTACGTGACAGATTGCAGATCACTCTTTGTAGGAGATCACCTCTGTCAGACAGAAATCTTTCCTACAGTACAATGTGTTTTTTCGGGGAAAGCATTGCTGGACATATGTCTGTCTTGCAAACCAGATTTGAGGAGCAATGCAGCAAAGTGATGGGGAATGTGGGAAGTTTAATTGTATAAACAAAATTTTGTTTACTCTTCTTGGGCTTTCTGTAGTATGTATGTTACCTTTTACCAAGGACTTCAAAGTTTACATGCACATCTTCTCAATTAACTAAATTGATGGATATGATAGCAAACAAGCATAACTGCCATTTAATTTTAAATACTTAATATTTTTACAGATTGTCCTCAGTAAAAAATATTTTAATAGAAGCAATTTGATTCTCCCTGCCCTCTCCCCCTGAAAAGGGCAAAGGGAGAGGAGCATCTGGAAACCTCTGGAGAGACCACCGATCTGATGGGGGGTAAGATCCCTTCCTGCTGGTTTTCAAAATCTCCACACAGCCCCTGAATTGTGGAGGCAGTGCCCCCAGCAGGCTGAGTGATAGCTTGGGGGAAAGGCAGAGGGAAAGGGAATATCCTTAATTGAAAATAACATCCATCATCTCTCAGGTTAATGAGAACAATTTATGATTGCAAATGCTGCTAAACTTGTCAGTACACCAGAGTTTTGAATCCCCAGTTTCCTCCATTACTGGGAGATCCCATCCGTACCCTGTGTTTCATGTGGGCTTGGCTGTGAAGAGCCCTCCACATGTCATGGGAAGGTTCAGGTGTCCTGTACTTGTGCACACAAAGTGTGGCTGTGAAACAAGTTCACAAAGAAAGACATGGCTGAGAAATACTGTTCAGAAACCCAAACAAAAGTATGTACATGATGATATTTCTATTTATATCAGCAAAGGAAACAAGGCACAATTAAATATGAAGTCAGAAACAGTTCCAATGCAGTGAAAAAAGTTTTCATTGTAATCTCGCTGCTCTTACCACAGTAATTGTATATTAAAGTAAGATGGAAATTCTGAATTTAAACCAAGAGTATTTTGTAAAATTGACTTCATTCAGTTAAGATATGCAGTTCTTAAAGAATGATGCTGAAACTGGAAGATGTGCTTGTAATCTGTTAACTTTCTCTTTATTTTAATGGCTGAAATTCTTTTAAAATAAGATTCTTCTAATGATTGTAAGTTTACTTGCAACATCCTATCTCAAATGGTGATTTTATCTGCATTTTGATTAGTCAAAAGGAGAACAAGCAGGTAGTGGGTGAGCCAGGGTCAGACAGAATACTGGGGGGATTTCAGGAGCTGTGTCTTTCAGTCTGAATTTGCCCACTGAAATATCATTTCCCCGCTAAATGAGCGATGAGAAGACAGAATGCAAACATATCAAGAAAAGGTTGGAAGTCCTCCTTTCTCCATCACTTCTTCTTTTTTTCTTATTAAAATAGAAACTAAAAATTAGCTGTAACACTGTAAAATTGAACTTTTTTAGAAGTTTTCCTGTTTCAAAGATCCTTTTGTCTGCTTGGAAGGACCTGCTAAGAGCTCCATCCTGTGAGAACTGACTCAGATACCTCACTTAACATTACTGATATTTACAGAGAAATTCACAGGGATTTTTTGAATTCTGAGACCCAAGACCAAAAGTATCCCTTTTTTTCTGTAGCTTTACAAACTGTGATTTTTTTAATTGCCTGATGTCCAATAGTCTGCTCTGTGCAACGTCATAGCTATTACTGCAGAGCATTGCAGCTCTGCTCCAAAGACACAACTGGCCCACATGCAGTGATTCACCACAGTGAGACAGTGGAGCTCCAGTGATTGACACCAATGTGCTGACCTGACTTGGTTATCCTCCCTCTTTGTCAAAAATTCAGATAAAGAAGTCAGAATGTCTGAAAGATTAATGATGAAGTGCAATAGATCATGGATTCAGAGAGTTCTGGGTTTATGTATTTTTTAAATTTGCAAATCAGAAAGACAAAGGATGAAAGTTTACTGAGAAACTAGAAGAGTCACACTTCTGCAGATTAGCTTTGCAGGCCACATTCTGTAAGTAAAACCATTTATCTTCTTTTTCTACTTTAAAAGATCTACATAAATGACTGAATTACTGAAAAGAGAATCGATTTTTTAAAACAAAGATTCATGGATTCTGGTAAGTTAATTAAAAAACATTTGTCCCTTACAATAATTGGAACAGGATACATTTTTCAGTATCATCCATATTTGTTTTGCCTTAGCTGTAGAAATATGAGTTAATTAAAATGCCAGGAGTGTTTAATTTATTACAGTGTACTGGATCCAAATCTATGAGTTTAATCAAAGGGCTCTCTCCATCAGAAAAGATAAAGAGCTTATTGAATACATGAAGCCATTCTGTCTGGTCCTTTTGTTTTGTTTTGTGGTTTGTTTTTTTTTTTTAAAGCCCTATTGTGGAATATGACAGTAAAGAATAATGCACAGTAAAAGATTTGAAGAAGCAACATACAAGTGCTTGTCACTAACCCTTACAGTGGTTCACATCACTTTGTTTATCAGTGCAATGACCTTGTACATGGTCCTACCCAATGTAACCATTCTCCTGTCTCTGCTGCTTTGATCACACACCTGTGACATGCTAAGGGCATACAGAAATGTTACAGTAGAAACAGTCCTTATTCTTAGTAACTCACAGCTGAATTGAGCAAGAAGGACAAGAGTGACTGTGAAACAGAGGTTGAATGACTTTGCAGTGCAACTCCATGTGGGAGCTGGAAACGCAGTGCATGTCCAATCTACTGCCTTAATCCACTAAGAAAGAAACACCTGAGCATGTCTCAGGATTGCTGGAAAGCTAAAAATTAAGGTAGCCTGACAGATTGATGCATGGAAAATCCGGTGAGGGCTATTCAGTAAAAAAATACCACTTTTGACTCTGTGTCCTTGAATCAATTTTTTGTAAACTGGGGAGATAATACTATGTCCCAACTTGTGCTTGTACTCTTCACTGGGCATGTGCCATTGGCTGTTGTTGGAGACAATCACTGGGCTTCACAGCTAGGAGTATTTTCAGATAGTCTGCAGCCTGAAGATCACAGAATCAGGAATAATTCAGGTCAGAAGGGAGACCTGGAAGTTATGTACTTCAGACCCATCAGGGTCATCTTCTAAGTTGAATCCATCTTTGAAATCAGATCTGGGTGCTCAGGGTCACACCATTCATGTTTTGAACCCCTCCAAGGACAGAGATGTCACAGAGTCTCTTGCCCTTGGTCCAGGTGGTTAGAAGATTTTGTGAAGATCTCGTTTTGGTCTCTGGTCAAAGCTTCTTCTTCTATTACTCATGTCCAGTGTCTTCTGTTGCACCATTTGACTACTGTGCCTCTCCTTGCCCTCCCTTTAGGGAGCTGTGGGCATTGCTAAAATCTCTGCTTTATCCTTCATTTCTCCAAGCTGAGTAACTGCAGTTCTGCCCATTTCCCCCTGGATGCCATGTGCTTCAGTCACACAACCACCTCATGGCCTCACCTGAACTTTCTTGTCCTGAAAAGCCCCAAACCAGCCACAGGACACTGAAGACAAGCTCAGCAACAGCAGGCAGGGGTGAAATGAACCTTTCCTGATAACACTATTATTAAAAAAACCTAAGAAAAAATGTAGCATCTGAAGTTTCATGCATCTCTTCTGTGGACCTTTGTGTTTTTTGGGTTTTGCTCTTGTTTTCTGGGGTTTTGGTTGGTTGGTCAGTTTTATGTGTGTGTGTTTGGGCTTTTTTCTTTCCTGTGGAAAACTTAAAATCAAAACAAGCAAGAGTTAAAAAAGAAACAGGGAACTTAAAATATCCTATAAGTTTTGCACAGATTGTCCTTTTTTAGTAAGAACTAGACGACTTGCCAAAACACTTCTGGAGACACAAAATTATTGTATCAAGCTTAGATCATTAATTCCACTTTATAGGGGATGAAATGGTTATATTCAGTTTCAATACCTCTTTTACAGCCTCTGAAGTGCTCTGAAAAGAAACATAAAGCTGAATCTCATCCATTAGTTATCTTTTTCTCTATGAATGGATCCTTCCTCTTTTCTGCATACATTAAAATATTTATTTCTTCAGCATACCTTTGGCACTGGGCAGCCCTTAAGAATCAAGAGACGTGGTTACCAAGGTGCCCCTTGTTGAAAAGCAGCTGACATTTGGGACATTTGGAGTGTAATGCTGCTGCTTGCTGAGCAGCAAACCACTTTCAGAGCAGGATGGATTTTTATCTTGTCCCCTGGGACACACACCAGTATGATTTGGCACCACTGGGAGGGAACTGATGGTTTTCCTAAGAAGAAAATAAACAGTCGCTGTAAAAACAAGCCTGATTTTCTCCCTTTGGCAGGACACCTGCATGTGCCACCTTCAAGGTGGGAGGATGCTCCAGGAGAGGTGAGGCTTATATTCATATGCCCCCTTCTCGTTGCTATTGTTGTTGTTCTGCCTCATAACGAACAAGTCTCGCATCAAACAAGTCTCACAACATTTCCCTTTCCTGGGCACTTGGGGGATGCCAAAGTCACAGGACAAACCTGTTGTCTCCTCAGTTTTCATGGTTTCTTGGCTGCTTTTTGCATGTACAACGTTTAGGCTGAGACTGCAGAGTAAGAACGGAGGAGAAACATGAACTAATACAGCAGAAGTGTCCTACAGATAGAAAACACCTAAGGAATGAGGTGGATAAATCTTTTCATTACTGCTAGCAATAAGTAAGGGTTAAACCTTGGAGTGTCCAGCCGCTGATGATTTCACTTCTGTCATGCTCTGTATGAATTTTCCACCAAAAACTAATTTCATAGAATTTTTATCATGAAGAAATATGAAGACAGAAAAAGAGGGTGAAAACCAGAGCTGGTGCCAAGTCCCAGATATTCAGTAAGAGTCTGCAGTGCAAAGTCGCAAAAGAAACTATAACTTTCCACTATCATTCTTCATTTTTTCATCTCTAAAGTAGAGCCTTCAACAAGCAAAACTCTGCCCCACGGCATAAGCCATATTTTCCTTTAGGAGATAAAATCAACCTCACATGATACACGAGTTACAATTTTTGATCTGCTGCTGCTAGAAAATGTTTTTACATCACAGAGCTAAATTTGTATGGCATAGACCAAGTCTTTGTAGAAGTCTGGTGATATACTTAACCAAAGTAGAATCAAAGCAGCACAGTGCTATCCACAGGTATATTCACATTTCAAAATATTCGCTTCTGGCTTGAACTGCTCCTTTCTTAACGTTCCCTTGCTATTATACCAAACTATCTTGAATAACATCTGTAGATGAGCAGTCTAAAGCATCTAAATTTCATTTCACTGCACTGAATCCCTTTTTTAACAGGGATTAAAAGCCAATACAATTTACTGAGGCTGTGATTTGAACTGTCTCCTTAAAGACAATGGGATAAATATATTTTAAGAATTAGTTGTTTCGGTCAGCCATAGGAAACAAACACCAGCTGCAAGAATAAATCATTACCTTTGCTTCTTTTTTATTTTTTTCTTTTTTTTTTTCTTAATTCTTTGCAAAATGGTAGATATGATGCCTTCATAGCGTTCTTTTACTCCTGCTCAGTGAAGGTGTAGAATTTTTATTTTTCCTCTGGAACATAGCAGTTTGTTGGCTGCCTCCATTCAACACACTGGAGGGAAAGTTTATCAGATTTTCAAAAATCTGCCTTTTAATTACAGTGAAAGACAGTTGGTGTTCTTCCTAAGAGAAAACTTTTTGCCTTGTTCTCACTTGCCTTTCTGTTTCAAACAGAAATTACAAACAATTGCTTTCTCTAACAGTTTTTACTGTTCTTTGTGAATAAAGATTCACTTTTCTGGGCTGATTCAATGGAAAACACACTACTCCAAAGCTTTAATTCTGTGTTTTCCATAAACAATTGCTTCAACAATTCAGAATTAATGTGTCTGTGTCATGTCACATAATATCACCAAGTATCTGAAATATAACTTCAGCCGCTTGTATACCATCAATCCAGAAAACCATTCACAAAGTGTATTGGCAGGCTGTGTTTTGTCTTTCATCATCACGCTCAGGTGCAAGGAGCAGGTCCTTGTTTTTTCAGATCAGTGCAGATCTTCAGTCATATGTGACATCTCCCAAACCAACACTGCAGTTTGAAAAGGTGATAATCCCTTTTCTTTGACACTGTGCAACTTTGGGATAGTCTAAAAGCCTCCTCTGACAACTTCTTAGAGTTCTGCTTGAGAATATATGTCCACAGTTAAAATTTGGTAATATCAACCATATTTTTACTAGATTACACAGGTCAGCAAATTTATGCAAGCTAATCAATTCCTATGTGCAACTGTTTGGCTAAATGTGGTAGAAAGTGAAGAAACTATAATCTTACTGAATAAGAAGGACTTACAGGGTTGGTGGATCTTGGTTTCATGCAATAAGTTAATGTAATTCATAACAGAAAGCTCAGGGGATTGTGTCCCCAGCTGCCATTGGAAACAGAACACGTTCAAATATGGGACCAAAGTGCTGCTTGGCTGGTACCACTGAAAGTGATGATACATCCTTATGAGGTTATGGTTCATTAAATGCTTGGACCTGCAAGTCTGTGATTGAAGTTGTGAAATGAAGTTTCTTTCAAGGTATTTTGTCTTCCTTGCAAGTCTTATGTAGCACATTTGATCAGTGAGCTCTCTGCTCACCATTTGAAGTACTTCAAGACAAGTGCCTGGATGATCAAATGTCAAGGTCTCATTGGGAAATGAGCTGCCAATGTCCACTTGTTCAGGTCATCTCTGTGGAGGAACCATCCCAGGTGGCTGCAGGGAAAGTAGAGATGAGAGACAGATCTGGAGGGGAATGCCCCCTCCTACACCAGTGATGCTCCTGCCAGGAATCACTAGGTCCCCCTACACACATTCAAAAGCTGGAATGTTACCTTTCCCTCTGTAAATGTCTCTTTCATCACATTTTCTACTAGAATAAGAGGACACTTTAATAGAAATACCAAGTGCATTGTTGGTTTAGTAACAACAACATCGGTGAACTGCACTGCAAAATAATTGCATACTCAGGTTCTGATACTTGTGGCATTTATTAGCACACTAAAGTAATCTCAAGGGTTCTTTTCTCAGAGACTAGAAAATCATTTTTATGAGTATAGCAGTTCTAAACCTCAAAATCACACCTTACAATTGTAAATAAGATGTAGCTAACACTATCAGTTTCTGCTTTTGTATTCTATTGAGAATTCAACACAAAAAATCACATTGCCAAATGGCTTATGGTATGCCAGGACCAGTCTTAGTGGGCAGGAAAAAAACCCTGGCATGCAAGGAAGGTAGAATGACTGTACCTTCTGCATTCAGATTGGTTTCAGGAATTCAAATACGTGAATATATTAATTGTAGTCCATATATTGGCTTTTTTTTATTTTGAGATGGAAAAAGAAAATAAGAACTGAAGTGAAGGACTGAGTGACCTAAAGTCTTTCTCTTGTTTAGAACTGTTACCCTCAAGAAAAATTGGAGGTTTTCTATATTAAAAAAAAAAAACAAACCACAACAAAAACAAACAAATAAACAAAATTATATAAATATATATATATATCCCTCCCAAAAAGGTAAAATGAAAGACTGTATAGCCTAGTTCAAATTGTTGGCAACTAGCATGGCACTGAGAAGTCGTAGAAAATTTTATTTTATATATTTATTCATAATTTTTATCACTAGATAGAAACTAAGAGATAAGAAATGCAGGATGAGGTTATATTGGGTTTTCTTAACACACAGGAATAGATCATCTATAATATTTCAGGTTTGTGCCACCAAGAATAATCTAAAGATGTAAATGAAGGCATCATTGTTTTCCATCCTGAAAATGGGCACCTGAGGGAGTTAATGATGCTGAGTACACTGGGCAGGCAGGAGGATCAAGGAACTAAACTTCTCTCTCCTGAGCCCCACTTCAGTTCCACCCACAGAAAGAATCATGTTCTATGTATCTCACATGTCTGTGAAGACATGTAGTTACACAAAAATGATTTTTGTACTCACACATGCAGTGTAACCACCTTTGTGTACATCCTGCATTGCATACATACACTGAAGAACCAAAAGCATTGAAATCCACACCAAAACTACATCAGACAAGGAATCTGCTAATCCTAGGCGTCAGAGCCACGGTTGATGTGATGCTGGCTGAAGTGGGGCTGACATTTGCACAAACAGTTCCTTGCCTGGTGTAACTCATGACTCAAGTTCCCTCAATGTTTGCCACTGTGAAGTTCTCAGGTGTGTTATAAATTGTGTGCCTATTCTCACGAAGTAGGTTAAAACCAATACAATTTGGGCTGTTATTGTTTGTTGTATCTTAACAAATACCTTTCATTTTGCTATTCAATACAGGTTAGAAGGATTAGGACTAAAGCGTGCAATCAGTTTCTCAAGAGACTCATATTGCTGTAGTTAAATCAAGAGCGCCCTGTTTTTAAAGTATGGAAGACCCTTTATCTTTCTCACAGCTCAGGAACATCACACAAGAGGGATTTTCAGCTGGACAAAGTAATTTCTACGAGCTATAAGAACATGACTCCACAAGTAAAACAAGATGTAGGTAAGGAAGAACACAAGTGTCCACTGTGCAGTTTTTGGATTCCTTCCTCTTGCAATGCTCAGACTTATTTCTCAAGTTCATCAATATGAGCTTAAGGTCAATTAAATATCCAAAGATTTTTCTGGATTGCACCATGAAACTAGTAGGCAGCTTGAGACACACCCTGTCTTCAGGTTGCACAGGCAGGTGATTTTTTTCTCAGTTAGTCAAATGCAATGCAGCATTTTCCAGTCTTGCTGTTATACTCCTTCTATAGCTATTCATCTCAATAAACACAGAAATGCAAGAAAAGCTTCAAGAAAGTTTGCAGTTTGTTTTTTCTGTGGTTTATACTTCACTTATTAAAGCAAATACAGCTTCTGAATGAGAAAAAATGTAACACTCAGGCTAAGAACATGAAATTTACCTATTCGTTATGGGAGGTCTTTATTGGAAATGCCTTTGAGAATCCCAAAATCATCAATGCAATGTAAAGATTTCACTGTAACTGCTATTGCTCATTTAAAATGAACTCATATTTCACTCATGGAATATTTATACTGAAAGAAAGTCAGAGATCAGATGATAAGAAAGTAGTATGAAGGAAAGATGTGAAAGCAATATAATGGAAGAAACATAGATAAATGCTTTTAGCAGGAAATGCAGGAATCAGACTAGAACTGGAAAGATGACTGCAATGGAAGATAAACTGGGTTAGTGCTGTTTTGAAAATATAACAACGTAGTTGCATTTTTTTTTGCTGTCATATTTATTAATTGATGCTACAGTAATCTATTCAAGATGGTAAGAGCTGAGGACACTCAGGACCTACAGGAGGCATTCATCAAGTACTGGAGCCTCGGTATATCAGGGAGAGGGTTTTCTCCGACAAGGAGGTTTTCCTTCTGTTCTTCACTCTGAGGAAGGAGGCTGGATCTCACTACATCTGGCAGATTGTTTGCCATGATTTTTTCAAAGTTGCTCCGATTTTCATGATGTCCTGCCTTAAACTGGAGCTTTTAAAGTCTCATCAGGAAGCTGTGCTTTTGCTGCCATAACACACTGGGTTAGTTCACCCCACTTCTCCCCCCAGTCTGTCACAAGCCAAGGGACAGGGACACTGTGACCACTCCTCTCTCCCTCCCCTCTCCTCACTCCCTGCTCAGGGGCCTGAGCCACAATAGGTGAAGGTGGGAAAAATCACTTCTGCTGTGTTTTTATCGTAGAATTTAATTGCCATTTTAAAAGCTCTTCATTGTATTCATTTTAAAAGCTCTTCATCACAGACATTTTCATTGAGCATTGCTGGAAGTCAGAGGACAAAAGAGAGATACCAACATTAGGAAACAATTTTTTTGTTGACATTGAAAATAATTTACTTTGACAGTAAGTATTCCTACAATTACTTGTAGTTTAAGATCCCTTTACTTAGAGGAGTGGATGTTTAAGCAGTTTTTCATTCCTTAATGTCTGTCATTTGAACTGTAAATCCAGTCAAGTGTCAATAGCCTTTGGATCATACCTATGCACTGACAGATCCTAGTGGGTCTGTGTACAAGCAAAAGGATGCCTAAACTAAACAAGGTTGTAGGAGGTGTGTCCAAGGGGCAGGGGAACCAAGGGACATGCGCAGGGACAGACAACCCCATTGGTTAGAAGGTCACATGGTTTTAGGGGATAAAAGGGGGAACAAAATTCAAATAAAGTCTCTTTGATTTCCACCTCACGAAGAGCGGACTGTATTTCTTTATCATATAAAGACCGCAATGCAACATGTGGCGCCGAACTTGGGGCTTGAAACCTACGTTAGGCAAGTTTAGCTTACCCTGAATCAATTATCGGTAAACCCCGTTTATCGTATCAATTATCTGGATACGGGGGGGTTTTAACCAAAAAAAACTTAGACATCTGTAAAACCATTGTCTCAGTCGCATATGAGAAATGGGAGTTAATATAGTGAGCTCAAAAATATTAGGGAAAAGTGCACAGGAAAAAAAGAAGAAAGAAGAAAGAAGAAAGAAGAAAGAAGAAAGAAGAAAGAAGAAAGAAGAAAGAAGAAAGAAAGAAGAAAGAAGAAAAAGCTGAGAGACCGGGGCAGAAGCTGGAGGCAGTGGAACAAGGACCAACCTTTCACGGAGCGGTGAGTGAGCTGAGAGCAACACTAGCACCTAACACTGCGGCTAGGACTGCTCCCTGAGCGGCTGCGTGTCCACAGCTCGGAAAACCCAGGTGGCGGAACACGCTAAAAACTCCAGGAAACCCCTGCTGCCTGCCACCACCGCTGCAGCTGAGCCGAGCGCATGAAACCGCCGCCACCACTCTAACACCCCCATCCCCACCGCCCAACCACGTAAACTCTGCACCTGCACACCTTCCCACGCAGCGGAAAGTGCTACAGCTTCGAGCAGCCTGCCGCCCGCCTGCATGCTGACCCGTTGCCCCTCCCCCCGCGCGTGCCACAGTTTGTAAGCGCGGGAAAATAGTCGAGTCATGCACGTGCCGCTGGCCACCCCCCCTTCCCTTCCCGCTGCCAGAGGAGCCGCCACAGGGACCCTGCGCCGGGACCGCTGCCTCCACTGGCCCTGCGCTATGCTTAAAAGCCATGCAGGACCCGTTGAAGCCACACCGTGCCCCCACTGGCACCCGGACCCCCCCACAGCGTCCAGCGTACCGAAGGGCCACCGGAGCCACACTCTGCCAGTCCGTGCCTGCCTGTAGCGACAGCGCAACGCCTCCATGCCGAGGAGAAACCCACCAGAAGCAGCAAAGACCCTGAAGGAACCTTTCGCCGCTTCTCCACTGCGCCTGCCACGCCTGCCAGAGCGGCGCTAGGACTGTGCACCGTGCCGAGGGGCCGCCTGTCGCCGTCTTCCATCACTCCCAAGCCGCCGGAGCTGCCAGAGAGCCCCGCCGGACACTGACAGAGATACCGAGAAGAAAAAAAACAGCAGAGAAGCAGTCGATAAACTGAAACTCTGCAGCCAGACAAATGACTCCGTCCACGTGTGCCCGCTGCACCGAGACTAAGGTAAATATGGGAGGCTTTGTTTCCACGGAAACCTCACAAGACACAGACGCACTAACCATTCTGCTAAAACCATACCACATACAAGCCACAAGGGCTGAACTAAGAGAGCTTGTACGTTTCATTAAAACAGCAGTACCCAAGTTGCCCTTAGTGGAAGCTCTTCACATAGAGATTTGGCATAAAATAGGAAACCTCATAAAACTAAAAGCCCGGGGGGGTGACCCCAGGCTAACAATGCCTTTTCAGCCTGGCAAATCATAATGTCTGCACTACACAGAGCCCACGAATGGACAATACAAGCATCCAACACCGACACGCACCCTCCTGCCCACACTGCTAGCAGCAGCCCGACCCCTAGGCGTAGGACAAATGCACAAGGTCCACCGGGGGGGAGGGGGAGGAACCATTCATGACTTAAGTTATGGGTCGTGAGCCGGGGGCCACAGGAACATAGGTTGTCAGGAGTGAACAGAGCCTGAAATGTGAGATCCCAAGCTGTGGGATCAGTGCATGGGGCTCTGCTACAGTGATGAGGGGGGTAACCCAGCGTCTCTGCCCCCCCACACTGCGAATGACCAGCGACCGCGTGTTTCGGGTGGGAGCCACCATCTTGCCCGCCAAACAAACCGGAAACTGATCAGTCTCTTCCGGCCCCAGCGCTGCCCCGCCCCAGCCGCCGGCATGAGGGGGGAGGGTGGCCCCTCCTTCTCACCGCCTCCACCACCCAGCACCACCCCCCCACAGGGAACCGGGCTCACTGGGGCCACAGGGAGGGAGGAATGGGGGGATGAGGAGGAGGGACCAGGGCTGGTTCCATCCTGAGGGAGCGAAGAGGCCAGTGGGGAAGGATCGGTTGATAGGTGGGGACTGTGTTGGGAGGAAGCATTACAGGTGGGAGATTTGCAAGTAATTCAAGCATGCCCAGTCGTGATTCACCCTCGTCAGACCCCTCAGTTCCAACCTCTGCCACATGAGCTGACAAAGGAACTGAGGTAACTGGTAAGGGAAACTGGTGTGTCCTTTGCTAACACCCTTGAGTTTTTAGAGACACTAAGTTCCACCTACCTTTTTATGCCACTCGATTGGAAGACCCTACTAAAAATAAGTCTTACTAACATACAGTACAACGTGTGGCTAACCGATTTTAGGGAGAGTTACTCTGAGTATGCTAATGACCCACAAGCAGGCGTCACAGCACATCAACTAACCGGGGATGGAGATTATAGTTCGATAGAAGCACAAACTAAGTACCACAGACAGATATATGAGGTAATAGCTAAGCATGCCCTAAGATCCAATTTTGGGATCGGCTGCAGTTTGTCTTAGACAGGCAGATTAAAAATGATGAAGCCAGACAAATACTTAACAGGCAACTGGCTTTCGAAAATGCGAACCCAGACTGTAAAAGAGCTTTGCAGGCCCTTCCTAAGAGGGAGAGCTGCAGCATTGCAGAGCTGATTCGCACCTGTCAAGGGGTTGGCTCAGTAGGACATCAGACTGACTCGTTAGCAACAGCACTAATTGCCCAGCTAAGAGTGCAGGAAGGAGCCAGACCCAAAAGTGGTTGTTACATCTGTGGTGCCCCTAACCACTTTCAAAGAGATTGTCCTAGGAGACCCTTAGCAGTAGCACCCCGCAAGTCCCCAGAAGGGAGAAGGGGGCCAAAAAACTGGAAGCGGGAGGCGTTGTCACACGCCCCGGTACAACAAATAAATGTGACACAAGGGAACAGGCTAGCAATTTGTGCCCCTCCACCTCAGCCAGTGCTGGGCTGGACTTATCCAACCGGGACTCAGTCCTCATAACTTCCACAGAGGTAGTACTAGTCCCAGCTGGGCTTTGGGGTCCCTTTAGCCCAGGGGTACACGCACTACTGATTGGAAGGTCCTCCACTACCAAAATGGGGTTATTTGTGCTGCCTGGAGTGATAGACTCAGATTCTCATATGAGATTCTAATAAATGGCCTGGACCCCTTCACCCCCCTGTTTCATTCCAAAAGGACAGAAAATTGCCCAACTAATCCCCTCCTACAATGCGTCGCCTGCGGGAAAGGGGGAGCGGAAGCGGGGTTCAGGGGCCTTCGGGAGCACAGGACAGCCACAAGTTTACTGGGCAGCAGCCATCACAGCCACACAGCTGCTCATGACATGCCAAGTTAATGGGCACAGATTTACAGGCCTTGTGGACTCGGGAGCGAATGTTTCCACCATAAAGGACTCTGAATGGCCGCTTAACTGGCCCACTGTTTGCCCAGCAGCAACCATTCAGGGGGTGGGAGGCACACAAAGGCCCAGACAGAGTGCTCAGGTACTCACTGTCTTGGGGCCAGAGGGACAAATAGCCAAGGTAGCTCCTTTTGTTGCTCCCATTCCATGTGCACTGTGGGGGAGGGACGTTCTCAAGCAGTCTGGCACAGTCATGCAAATTCCTCCTGCAAGCAGCCACATTTTTCAATAGAGGCCATTGATCAGCCATCCCAAGCACCGATTAAGCTGGTCTGGAAAAGCGAGCAGCCAGTCTGGGTGGACCAATGGCCTATGAAAAAGGAACAGTTTGAACATTTTAAGAGAGTTTGCAAGGGAACAGTTAGAAGCAGGACATATTGTGCCCACAAACAGTCCCTGGAATACTCCTGTGTTTTGCATTCCCAAGAAAAGTGGAAAATGGAGGATGTTGCAGGACTTAAGGGCAGTAAACGCAATCATAGAACCAATGGGAGCATTGCAGCCAGGACTGCCCTCACCCGCTATGCTCCCAGTAAATTGGCTACTAGTGATAATTGATCTAAAGGACTGTTTCTTTACCATCTTCCTACACCCTGAGGACATGCCAAGGTTTGCCTTCTCCATCCTTGCCTTGAAAAATGCACAGCCCATGCAAAGGTATCACTGGGTTGTCCTTCCTCAGGGGATGAAAAATAGTCCAACAATATGTCAAACAGTAGTGGCCAACGCTATTCATCCCATCAGAAGGCGTTTTCCCTCTGCTATCATCTATCATTATATGGATGATATCTTAATTACCATGGCCACAGAACATGAACTGCAGATTGTTGTTGCTGCTCTAACTAATGCTGTCCAAGAAAATCCAGCAATCACAACCCTGGACTTACCTTGGATGGAAGATCATGAAGCAGGAAACTTCTCCACAGTCACTGCAGTTTGAGGTAAAAAACACTTTAACTTTACACAAGTTGCAAAAAATTCTGGGAGCCATCAAGTGGTTAAGGTCTGTTTTAGGCATAACCCCAGAGGGGCTACACCCTCTATTTGAGCTGCTAAAGGGGAACTCCAGCCTAACGTCTAACAGGTCTTTGACAGCAGAGGTAAAGCAGGCATTAGACATTTGTGCCAAGGCAATAGAGGGCAGACAAGGCAGAAGGAGAAATCCCGAACTGCAAATCTGTCTGGCCCTTGTTCCCAGCAGGTATCAGCCATTTGCAGTTTTGTTTCAGTGAGATCAGACTGAGAAAGACCCACTACAAATTTAGAGTGGCTGTTTCTGCCCCACACACCACATAAAACTGTGTGGACTACTAATGAAATGTTTGCCAAGCTTGTCATTAAAGGCAGAGGACGATTACAAGAACTAGATGGAAGAGATTCTGCTGTCATCTACATCCCAGCTACAAAGGACAACTTCAATTGGATGCTAGCTGAGGACGCAGGATTCCAGGCTGCCCTGGCAGGCTTTGCCGGTGACATTTCCATTCATTTCCCTAAACACAGAATGTGGGCAGAAATTGGTAATTTACCTTTAAAAGCCACAAACAGATGCAAACATGAACCAGTGAAAGGCCTCACGGTTTTCACAGATGCATCTGGAAAAACACGAAAAGCTGCAATGACTTAGGTAAATCCTGACACAGGACAATGGGAACGAGAGGTACAGACCATGAACTAAGGTTCTGTACAGGTTCTGGAACTGGCTGCCATTCGTATAACCTTGGGGAAGTTTTCTGATCAACCTATTAATATTGCAACTGACTCTTATGCTGCAGGGCTGGTGTCTCATCTCGAGAATTCATTTCTTCGGGATGTCCCCAACCCCCACCTGTTGTTTGAAATGCGTTCTGTTTGGTTTCTTGTCAATCATAGAAGGTTTGATTTCTATGTAATGCACACAAGGTCACACACTGACATGCCAGGACCAATAGCTGACGGAAACAGAGAGGCTGACAAAGCAGCAATGTTTAACACCATACCTAGAGTCTTAGAGCAAGAGAAATTGTCTCACTCATTTTTCCATCAAAACGCATGTTCTCTGAAGAGACAATTTCAGATAACACTCAATCAGGCTCGAGACATCATCATATCATGCCCAGACTGTCAGAAAATCACACCCATGCCATCTCAGGAAGGCGTTATCCCCAGAGGGTTAATGGCAGATGAGATTTGGCAAACAGATATCACACACATCTCTGAATTTGGCACGTTAAAATATGTACATGTATCCATAGACACACACTCACAGTACATAACCACCCCAGCACACACAGGGGAAAAGGCCAAGGATGTGATAAGGCACTGGCTCAGTTGTTTTGCTACCCTTGGTACCCCAAAACAGATCAAAACCACTAATGGACCAGCTTTCATCTCAGAAAAGGTAAGAAATTTCCTGTCAGAATGGGGAATTTCACATGTCACAGGTATCCCACACTCACCAACTGGACAGGCAATCGTGGAAAGGGTACACTGCACACTGAAAGACATGTTAGCTAAACAAAAAAAAGGGGGAATCAGTCTGTAGTCCACAAGAATGTCTGTGGAAAACCATGTATGTTATCAATTTTTTAAATTGTGACAGTGCTGAAAGAAACAGGTACAAAAGGCAGCACAAGCCTCAGGCTCTCACCTCTCCCAAACCACCAGTCATGGTAAGAGATTTGATTTCAAGGCAGTGGACAGAGTCGTTAGATCTCAGGACCTGGGGATGAGGCTACGCCTGTGTGGCTGCAGGAAAAGAGCTTAAATGGATCCCTTCCAGGTGTGTTAGACCCTACCTAGGTGCACAACCACAGCAGCAAGAACCAGAGTAATGCAGAAGTTATAAAAGAGTTATGTTTATATTTCAGGTTTACATTTAGGGACGACCAGTGTGGCAAAAAGTAGCGTATAAAAATCTATGAATGTGTGTGTGATGAATGGACGACGGCTGTCAGTGAATGAGAGCATGAATGAATAAGAGAGTTGTTTGACTGGACAAATGTATGAAACACAAAACACCTCACAAAAATAACACTACCTCTGCCACATGGACACTTTAAGAGATTTTAGTTTTGCTAAACTTAGCCCGTTTCTTAAATAAAGTTGAACTCCCCAGTTACTTAAAACCTTCAGATTAATAAAGATTATACATATGCATGGTTGAGCTAAGGCCCCTAAGTCAATAAAGTTATTTCTCCAAGTTGCACTAACCTTTAGGAATATAAGAAAGTTTTATAAAGTTTACCATAGATGTATAAGAGGCCAAAGCAAGCGATGTGCTGGGTCATTGCAAGCTTTGGTAGTTTACAATGTACTGTTATGATTGCTTGCATTGTTGTTGTTGCACTGTTTTCATGACCTTCTTAAATAATTGAGAAGAGGGTGATGTAGGAGGTGTATCCAAGGGGCAGGGGAACCAAGGGACATGCGCAGGGACAGACAACCCCATTGATTAGAAGGTCACGTGGTTTTAGAGGATAAAAGGGGGGATAAAGTCTAGACAGAGGATAAAGACTCTTTGATTTCCACCTCACGAAGAGCGGACTGCATTTCTTTATCATATAAAGACCGCAATGCAACACAAGGTCTCCCTTTCTATTCATCTTTAAGTACCCATCTCTAATTTGCAAAACAGAATGTTGCTTTATATGTCCTTCATTAGCTCCTGCTGAAGAATTAGCTCTTATTGCCAGCCTTTAAATTAGGAAATTACAGGATGTTGCTTTCCATAGTGCCTTTAAGCTTCACAGTCAGTTTATCAGAGATCATAAATTCAATTGAAATTCATGTCCTAAGATACAACTTTCTAATAAAACTGTTGAAAAGGAAATAGGATGGAAGAGTGGCATGTGTTTGTGTTGAACAGAGAATTTTGTATTTTCAATATTGGCTTGTAAAAATCAATTTAATTTAAAAAATGAATTATTTGTTGATTATTATGTTTTTTCTAAGATTGTAAGAGCAATTTAGTGGCAACATGTTGCAATAGAATGCAAACCTTTAAAAGCTTTTTCTTTAACTTGTTTGAAAAAAAACCAAGCAAACAAAAACCAGAAACAACCAAACCCAAATATTTGAAGCTTCACGTACATTCTCTCTGAAAGAGAATTCAGGCTCAGTCTGAGGAGTGGATGCAAAATATAGAGGCTCTGTAGAGTTTTGAGGGGAAACCACACAAGAAACAGGACTCTACAGACACTTTTGTTCCCAGGAAAATCCCTTGGACATGTTTATCTGGATGAGTTCAGTACCTCATCTATTTCACAGTCTGTGTACGTTCTCAGCAAGTCCAGTTCTTCAGATGCATTCAGAGAGTTTGTTCTCATGGTTTTCATGAGAGCCGTAGTCTCTGCCTACCTTCCCTGCTAGACAGGAACGAAAAGGCTCACTCACCTCCAGAAATGTCAGGCATAAGCTCCAAAATGTCTCCAGTCTTGCTTGTGCCATGAAAAAACTGAAGTTCAGTGTTGTTTCTGGGGTTTCAGAACAGGAGATTGTAACAGCAATAAAGAGCTCATTGCAAAGTAGACTTTGCCTGTGTTGCAGAACAATGGAAACAAGCTTAAAAGGCAGAAAAAGCCTTTATTTCAAGGGTCACTGAGCTGCTCAATTTGCCTAGAGGTATGTTTTTGTTTCTTCTAAACTCAGTACTGTTTGGACTTTATGTACAGACAACCAGACTTCCCTCACAGAGTAGGATTCTATGAAGTTCTTGCCTCTGAATCTAATCTGCTGCACATCCCTCATTGGACCTCTGATGAACTGTCACTTCCATATCCCATTTTTCTTTCCATTACGAACATTACAGAAATTAGTTGTACCACTTTGCTAATTGCTAGCTTTCCTTTTTATTCCTGGATTTCCAGAGTATGAAAGAAGAGGGAAATTTATAATAATTAAAAAAAATGCTGCAAATTATTATGCTACAGTACTAGCAACTAGTAAGCACTTAGTATCTCAATAGTGAGTAGGTAATATGTAGAGTGAGACATCCTGAATTGGTAGGATACATTATCCTGTTTGATAACTTACTGTGGCCAGTTGAAGCACAATTTGAAGTCACTGACTTACTCTGGACAGTTGAAAAAAAAAAAAAGAGAGAGAGAAAATTGTCTTAATAGGGATTTAATACCTCTTTTTTTCTGCATATTAATTGGAGACTGCTGTTACTACCAATACAGACTGCACTTCTCAATAGGAGCTCTTTGGTACTTTTTATTCCCTGAAAGCAGTAGGCTATCACCAATATGTCTCATTTCCTATTAATCAGAGCAGGAAAATAAACAAACCTATAGAAAACATTTTAAAAAAAAAGAAAAAAAAAAGAGGCAAATTTCTGTGCCAGTGCATAGAGCCCACGCAGTCTTGAAGTGCAAGAGGCCTTGATGTGCACATCTGAAGAAAGTATCTGATACTGTTCAGTTGAGGCTGCAGTGTGGTACAGCTGAGATGATCCAGTTCCCACTTCACATTAGTGCTTGAGTGTCACTCTGAGGTTCCTTTAATATCATTCTGTGATTATAAATAAGACTTTGGTCTTTGAACTTTATGAGTCCTGGGTGGACTCTCAGTTGCCATGCAACTAGCTCTGCTTGGTGGGTTCAGTGGAGACACAGCACCACAGCTGCCAAGGGTCTGGTCTAAAGTGTACTGTAAAAAAAAGGTTAATGTCAGTTTGGTTTCAAAATGTCTCCTCAAGCCTTAAACCCTGACATTGTTTCTCACCGCTGGTCACACAGCATGACTGACATGAGGATTTGAGTTGAAAGGAGCTAAAGATTGGTACTGGACATCTTGCTGGGAATTCTGGTTTATGAAAATATGTAAAAATAGCTGATTTATCTTACTTGCTTTTTCATTTTTCGATGCAGAGTTTAACTAATGATAATTTATAGAGTGCAACCTACTTCCCATCACATCAGAACCGTTGTAGAAATATTGATGGGACTGGTTTTGAGTATAATCTGTGTAAATTCATATGCACAACTGTATATCCAAATATAAAGGTTTGACACATGTAATTAAATTAGAGGAAGAATACATTTTTTTTCCTAAAAAAAAATATTTTGTTTTAGATTTTAACAAAAATAATATTTGGACTATTTCTAGTCAGAAAAACATAGTGGACAAAGTTACCTGACAGCCTGTGAGGTTTAAAGTATGTCTTATACGGCGTTAAATGATATGAAACTGATGACTATATATTTCATTATTATGATATAATGCACTAAATGGATGACATTTTGGTGGTGTCCACCTCTAAAACTTTAGTTAGCCATCTGACTGTGCTTCCAAAAACCAAAAATGACATGTAAAAACGTGACCATAAGTGACCTGCTGAGGGTCACACAGGCAGACCTGTGGCAGTGGAAGCAGGACTGAGGAAGCACAGTGATCACCCATGGATCTGTCTTTAAATTCATTCAATAAAAGAAAATTGTGTGAAGACTTTCATTGCATTGCAGAGATGTTCAAAAAAGCTTTTAATGCTTTTAAAAATAAATTTTATTTATTTTAGAAGATCCCTTGGTGTCCTAGTTAGGACAGCTGAGACCAGTTCCTCACTGGATGGGTGCAACCCAAAACTGTGTATTCTGTAGCCCTCCATGTAATTTCCCAGAAACTGTTATCAATGAACCATTTACACTATCTGCACATAGAGCCTGACTCCTCAGGCTATAAACTAGGTGCTAAGAGGCCTGCAAGATGGGAGTTGCTCTTGTCCTCACACCCATTAAGGAACCCCCCGCCCTGAGGGAGGTACTGAGCATTCCTGCCTGAACTGGAGGATATATAATCTTGGAGTCTTGGGACCTTTTTAACCACTAGTGGGATCCAGACTGCAGATCACTGCTCTCAACCAGACTGCAGACCACCACTCTCGACTGGACTGCAATCACCACTTTTCAACCAGACTGCAACCATCACTCTTGACCGGACTGCAATCACCACTCTTGACCAGACTGCAACAGCACTCTCACCAACAGGTTTTCCCCTCTCCCTTTACTTTGGACTCAGGGGGCCCAAAGAACACCACTCTGTTCATACCCCAGGGTGCTGGGTTATACATTTGGGTTTTGTGGGTTAAAACCAATTGTTTGTCTGTATAATCGTACTTATTGTATTATTTTATTAAATTGTTATTCTGGCTTATAATCTCTCTTTTGAGTTGAGTTCATTTTCCCTGCTGGTTTACCTTTAAACCAGCACACTTGGATTTAAAAAATAAACCACAAAACCAAACCAACTAACCAAACAAAAAAAACCAAAAAAAATCTTATTTAGCTAAATAACCTAAACTGAACTTTGTGATTCTCAGACCTTTCTTAGAATAAGTTATAGCATAGAAAGAAAATTCATTTATTTAGAACAGCACCTCCTCTTGTTTTTCTCTTCAACTAATACATTTGATTGCTCCATGTCAGCTAGAAAAAAAGTGTGGGGCATCATTTAAATAATTCCTTAAATTTGTATTTTCATTTGATTAACAGCAAAGCAAATAAATCTGTAGTGTGGGCATCATGCCTGCATACATCTAGACAGAAAATCATGGTTCTATTCTTACTCTGAATGTTAGAACACAGCTACAGTGCCCTTATATTGGAAATGTATATAGATCATTCTGGTATATTCCCTTACACCTTTTTTTTCAGTCTCATATTTCATTTTACTTTTCCTCAGTAAAACACCTCAGTAAACCTGTTCACTGAGCGGACAATGGCCTTACACAGAGGAGGCAGGCATCCAAAGTCTGCTGGGCCAGACTGAGGGAAGCACAGGAGCAGTCAGTGAATGGGAGTACTTTTTGTGCCTGCTTTTCTCATCTGTCAGAAGTTGAACTTCTCAACTGCTCAGAGGAATTATGGATGTTCCATCCCTGGGGGTGTTCAAGCCCAGGTTGGATGGGGTTCTGAGTATCCTGGTCTAGTGGAAAGTGTCCCTTCCCATGGCAGGGGTTGGAACTGGGTGATCTTTAAGGTCCCTTCCAACCCAAACCATTCTGTAATTCTATGATGCAACTGTAGAAAGGATCAAAGTCTCTCTACCAGAATGGCACCCTCCACAAGAGAAGCATTGGCAGAACATCTATTTCACTTGGCAGTGTCCCAGAACGGTTTCTGGAGACACAACTTTGATGATGGGCAGTGAGCAGATGCTGCTGTGGTATGCTCAGACTCTGTGGCTGCCTTGCAGTGCCTGAGGGACAGGCTGCTTTTCCTTTCTCCTTCTTCTTTTGTTGTCTGGGTAAACGGTAGATGACTAGGAGCAGAACTGCTCACAAGTAGGGGTGTCCTAGAAACAGACAGAAAGGCCAGAGGTAGCTTTTTTTCCTAGCTTCATTTTCTTTTTAAAGGCTTCAACAACAATACTCAGCACTTTCCTTTGATGGAATTCCCTACACAGACATCTCACTTTCAAAAGGAATGAGTCACTTTTCCCACTTTGCACATGTTTAGCCAAACAGTACCAGACTTAAAAAGGAAAGAATGAGACAAATGATTTGCAGATACATCTGTGATACTGGCTATGAGAAATGTTTAACTCAGAGAACAGCTGTTTATTTTTCACTGGCCATCCACAGGTCTGGCTTACAACAGGTGAATCTACAGTAAACAGAAGTGCCTGCAAGTTGAACAGGTCAAAGCTGGTGTTTGAAAGATAGTGTCATAGGTTTTTATGCCTTTTTTTTTTTGGCTCCTGTTCTGGGAGCTGGAACAGGTATTTTATTTCAAAATCCATGGCAGCATAGAAACAGGTTCATCTCCGGGTGCTTGACAAAAGCCTCTTTCCCCTTGTGACCAAAAGCCTCTCTCCCATTGTTACTGACTTTGATCTGACAGACTTTGAAGAGGATTTCAGGATTTCCTTCATCACATTGAGCTGCCTTTTTGCCACAGGCAAGCTGCCTTTACTAGCGCCATTGGGGGCCTTGGATGTTCTTTCCAGTCTGTGGAAGCAGACAGCACACACAGACCCTGCCAGGAGAGATCAGACCTACATGGTTGACAGCCGTGGCAAATCTGTCACTCCAGTAGTTAAAGTTTCAGTAGAGTGATACTGTTACTCACATTTTTGCTAAATCTGCAGATCTGTGAATATCCTGTGAGTGACTCTGCAATTAAGCCACAGTTAATTGTCAGACATCACTTTGGCAATGAGGGGAACACTTTGGGACAGATGTGTAATACAGTGCTAATCAGCTACAAGGACACTCAGGGAGTTTCATGAAGGGTGTGGTTGCTGCTTTTTTCTTGAAGCACTTTTTTCCCCCCAGACTTGAGAGAAGGGCAAGACATAATCATTCTCTCCCAGACTTCAGCATTTCAGTGGACATTCTGCCACTCCCAGAGGCTGTATCTGTTTTGGGCTGCTTCAGAGATTTACTGACTTCCTGATGGCTGGGCAAAAAGCATCGATTTTTTCTTTTATGTCACAGATGACACATCTAAAACACTGCCTTAGCAAAATTTCAAACAAACATACAAACAAACAAAAAGAGAAAAGAAATATTATCTTACTGATATAGACTCTTCCTTCATGGCAGAGGTGTGCTCCCATCAAAGTAAGGAGGGAGAGGAAATAAGTTCCATTGGCTTATGAAGCAGTTATCTTCAATACCTGACTATGCTGCTGTGTGCTGTTACTGTCAGCCTGTCTGCTATCATCGGTCTCGTTTGGGGTACACCATGGCAGCCTGTCAGAGTTGGACAAGCCAGCCCATACTGGAGTTATTTTGTCTACTTCTGTTATAGACGCAAGAGGACATGCTGTTTCTAAATCAGATTCATCCATTTGCTGTGAAATGCTGCTGGACCAAGATCCTCTGCTTCATCCTCTGCTGACACTTACCTTGCAGCTGCAGAGTAGACCAGGAATGAGCACACAGGAGAGAAATCGTGCCAGTCACAGACTGGCAAATTAGAGATCCCTCAGAGGAACCAATGAGCTCCTAAAAATTTTGGGTGTTTTTGGACTTCTTTTTCAAACACTGTGGGTCAAAACAATTCTAATTTTTACCAGCTGTAAAAGAGAAGCCAAAGCAGCAGCCCAAAGAAGCCAGTAACTGCAGTGGTTAACAGGCTGGGGAAAAAAAGTGAGAGATGAAGACTGAAAGAAAATGTAGGTGAATTTGAAGAGACTGTTTTTGAAAGCACTTGAGTTGGTATAATCAAGTATAACCCAACATGAGGCTAACAAGGAGATAAATCACCACAGCAATTACACAGTGTAGTGGTTTGGATCTTGTTTTCCCCCCAGAGGCTAAGAAAAGTGGTAACCCCCAAGGGGTGGAAACCCCTGGAAGTTTTGAAGTTCTGTCCAATGGGCGCTCCTGCAAAAATGTAAACATACCACAACCAGACCGGAAGAGAAGAGTTGTAGTTTTGGTAGTAGAAGAAGTGGTCATGTTGTAGAGCCACGAGGAAGGGGCTCTGAGCCCCTTGGGGCCTCTGGGGCCTCCCAGCCCCGGGTTGGGGAAGCTGCAGGGACCTGGAACAGCATAAAGCTGGGCTAGGTGCCTGTAGTTATACCGGGAGATGTTTTCTCCATCATGGGCAGGAGTAGCGGCAGACGCAGCGTCCGGAGACTCTGGCTAAGAGCCAGGACAGATAAGAACTGAAACGGAGAAGCAGCAGAAGCTAGCAGCAGAGCTACAGAGTTCTGGGGGTAAGAACTGATACCAGACCCCCCAAAACTCCTTTAAGACACCCCTTGGAAAAGAGGGAGATGGACTCCTATTTTAGAGAGCAGTTTTGGACATGCAGCACCAGAGAGAGAGAGAGAGAGAGAGAGTAGCTGAGAAGCTCAGAGCGTCCTGGGAAGCTGGACCGGGACGGAAAGGAATGTGGAGGAGGGCTTCACCCTCCCGCTGCCTTGAGGCAGAGCACAGAGCTCTGCAAAGGGGAATTTGAATCCCCTGAGGAAAGGGACTGCCACGAAGACCCCTGAGCTTCGTGGTATGACGTGGTGACGCGAACTTGTCCCTGCTACGCAGTCCACGGAAGAGAAAGACCCTCGTTTTGGAGACGATGGGCCAAGGGGCTTGGAGACCCCCTTATGTGTATTGAACAGAGATCCAGCTACAACAATCCAGTTACTGCTGCATGCATGAGATGAGGAGAAACCTGTTGCCTTGGAAGATACTCCTGCTGTTCAGAGACTGGAAGGGATCTGTCCTTCTTTCCCTCCTGGACTTTTATTTGGAGGGGAGAAGAGATCTGATCCATTGTAATTACTATATGTCATGGTAGAGATAGTTGTGATTTTGTGTATAATGTATTAGGATATTTATTTGTACAGTCATTGTAATATATTCCCTTTTCCCCATTCTGAGTCTGGTGTGTTTTGTCTGGAAAAGCCCATCCCACATTAGGTTGAGATGTGGGAGGGGGAATGGAGCTAGGGAATTGGATTTTGGGGCTATCTCAAACCATGACACACAGTATAGAGCTGATGTGAACTCCTGAGAGGCTTCCCAATGGCAAAGGTTCATCAGGTTTCACTCATGGCTGTGATCCATGGAATCCGTTGCAAGTCCTACTGAAGCTGAGTGTAGAAAGGTCACAGAAACCACCAGTTGCTTGGAAACTACTGAGTGAATCCTATTTAGGGAGGCAAATTCCAGGCACATCTTCTTTCCAAGATGGAGCCCATATATGTAGACAATAATGTGTGGATGAGGATATTTTTCCAAACTGGCATGGGGTTAAAAGAGCTCATGCTGATTTATCAAGACATTACACATCACACAGTGTTTTTCTAACTCCATAGCAACCCTTTCTTCACTTCTGATTTTGACTCCATACCACGTTGAGCCTTCCATGGTAAGGTAGGCAACAAGTGAGGAACTGAAATAGAGAAGCAAGAACAGTCACAACAAAGTGCAGAGCTGTCACTATATTTGTACAGGATGTGATACAAGTGGCAATCACAGCCTTTCCATTAGCTGTTTCATCCTGAGTAGTCACTACGGTTGAAAAACTCTGAAAAACAAGATATGATAAACAAAAAAATTATTTTTTTTTTTTAAGCAGAACTTCACAGCTGTACCTCTATTTTTTCTTTTTAAAACTTATTCTACATAATTATCTGTTTTTCAAAAGTCTCACTACTACAGTGGCTTTTCACTGTTCACAGGAGCTACAACTGTGTGTGGCCCAGTAACACTGAGCTGATTCTGCTGCACCAGAGTTCGTCATGGTGGAGAATGAGGTAGAGATGTTGAAAATAGGCTTTGGCAATGTTGAAAATTAACAGACCAGAACTCCTTTCTTTATCTCAGTAATGCACTGTTGCCAGAACTCAACTTGCTAAATGGGCCTATTTTTGGTCAGTTTTCTCAGGCACAGTTAACAGCATGAACAAAACTCTGCAATTTGTAATAACATCTCATAGTCTGAATTACTACAGTTGGATCACATCATCACAGTCATGGTCTTCTGAATGATATTTATGTTGAGCTCTAGATTAAGCTATAAATTGCCTAGAGCAGTTACACTTTTTAAAGACTTTTTAGAAACATTTTGGTTCATTGTAACCTCTAATTAGCATCCGGAGAAAGAGTCACACACTCTTCTCTAAGAGAAATTCTTTTTAATTTAGTGAGAAAAATAAGATATTTTGGGAAAAGGTTTTTACAGGAGTAAAATACAACCAAGAAAAAAGCACTTTCACTAAAACATTCAGCACAAAGACGCACTCCACAGGAAAAGCCCACTGAAACAATCCATATACCAGCTTTAGTAAAACAGAGTTAATTGGTTTTAAGTTACCCTCAAGAGAAGGAAAAGAGTAAAGAAAACAGATTAAAAGGAGTAAAGGAAGAGAGAAGAAAGAGAGAAGGAGAGAGAGAAAGGAGAGGAGAAGAGTTACCGACAAGATTCGATAACTCACATGGTGCCAGTAGGAGAGGGAGAAGAGACAGACCACATGGAGTGTCATGTATTTATAAAGTTCAGCTTTCCCTCCCAGGCAGGATATCTGGTCAGGGCCTTCCAGCCCCAGCTGAGTTGTGCTGTAGCCAGTCCCAGGCTGCAGGGGTGTGGTGTGGGTGAGCTGCCAGGCAGCTCTGCCTTGACTGACAGCCCGACTGACAAGGCTGCAGGGCCTTCAGCTGTGCCACGTGCTCTGCGTGGGCTGCAGGCCTTGCCTTCAGCCCTGTGCCCTTAGCACAGGCCTGATGTGCAGACCTTACCATGGACCTGCAGGTCCAGGGCCAGCCCCTCCCCACATGCACACACACAGTTAGTTCTGACCTATATAAATAATTCAGTGAGATTCTGATCCAGGATCTCACAATTTACAAGTCTTTGGAGGGGCTTTTGGGTTGTCTGAATTTCTGTTCCTTTGATTATTATTACATTTTTTAAAAAAACCTAAACAAACCTAAACGCAAACAAATAAAACTGCAAACAAACCCATAAAATCAACCAAACAAAAATCCCTCACAACCTAAATAAATTATTTATTTTTAAAATATGTCTATCAAGGAGAATTTGTTGTGTGTTAACCTGGAGAAGACTGTTGAGATAGGTCTGGCTGTGATGAGCAGGGCAAAAAAGATAACAAGGAAATTCTGTTAGAACTGTAACTTCACTGTTCCATGTGCATTGGATTTATAGTGATATGAGCCAAAAAACCTCATCAAAACCCCCAAAACAAACAATAAAGAAACAGAGATGCCACCAGGATTTTGGAAGTATCTACTTGCACTCTTCTGAACTAGTTACGCTTCCTCCTGAACATGTAGGCACATGGTGACTTTCTACAGTGAATCTTAACAGGGATAAAAAACTGTCACTTCTGACTGGGAGATATTTTGCCCCGCTTTCATAGTTACCCTTTAAAAGGATGATAGGTCTGCTACATCTTTGAGATATTCAGTCTTGCTCAAGAAATAGGGGGAAACTTTGGAGTGTTTGTATGCAAAATCCAGGGTTCTTTGGAAATGCAGGAATAATTACATTTACTTGGAAACTCTCCCAGGAGAAACTTTTAGTCTTCCATCACCTGCAGCCTCGTCACAGCAGTCCATGTTCAGGGATCACTTGAATCACTTGAATCATGCTGGTTCCTTTGCAGAGAGCAGAGGGAAACCCAGGGTAGTGTAGAGAATGTACAAAACAATACTTGCTGTTCTTCAAAAGATGACATAACAGTCCTAGAAATGGTGCAGAGCACTAGAGCAGGTGCTGTGAGCAGCCACATGGAGAAAATGGAGCAATTGCAGAGCTAATAATGGCAAACCCATTTAGTCATGAATTTCTCATTATTCTAGTCTTACTCTCTCAGAAGGTGATTAATATCTTTTTGATCAAAGAACAGCAGTAAAATAGAAACACAGTTCCTGCCAAGATGCCTGTGAGCAAATGTGCAGACAAGCACATCACTAATAATTTCAGGAGCTGACAGTTGCAGGTGATTTCATGGGCACATTATGAACCACAGTGGTTTCACAGGCACATTGTGAACAGCCACAACCCTGGTTACATGCAACCAACTGGGCAGCCAAGCCACATGAGCCAAAGGGGTGGTCAGAGCACAAGTGAAATTCCATTGTGGCTCAATGCACAAAGTACTTCAGTGTATCTGTAGCATTCCTGGAAATAATAGAAGAGTGCATATATAGACACTTTCTCCTCTAGCTTTGTAGGGAAGATGGTTTCATGCTGTAGAAGCCTAGAAAATAAGGGGCCTGATGTGTATGCCTCAGATGCTGAGAGACAAATAACCATGGAGATAGAAAAGGATTGTTGGGAATGACAAACTGTGAAAAAATGAACAGGATGTGACTGGAGAAGGGAGCCATATGGAGGGAAGGCAGAGCTCTTCTGGGATAAACATCCTTGTTCTGGCTCCTGGAAACAGACACAACACAGTACAGCACAAGTGCAGAAATGAGGTTGAGAAGTGGGCATGGACTGTAGAGAGGGATCAAGACCACTCAGGACCACTGAAGCACTTTGACCCATTTCCAGAAAGAAGAACAAGCTGCTCATGTTAACTAGTTTGCATAGAAAGTGAGAAAGTTATCTCTAGGGTAGGAAAAGCTTATGAAAAAAGGTACCCCCATCAACTGGATCAACGCCGGAGCCAGGACTGGTGATCTTTCTTTCTTTCTTTCTTTCTTCCTTCCTTTCTTTCTCTCTTTCTTCCTTTCTTTCTCTCTCCTCCTCTTCCACCCCCCTTTCTCTTTTCCCTTTCACCCTACACCTTTATCCAAAACCCACTGCTGTGTGCTTATACAAGGAGATCAGGGACTAACTTATACCAATTTCCATGCCAAGCATTTAATTTAATAATAAAACTTTGTGAACAGTTGCAGACTCTCTGACTTTTGTCGTTCCTTTTATCCATGAGCATTTACAAGTCTTGAGTGCTCCCTTCCCCTTAAGGGTGGGATACCATACATAGCTGAACACTTCAAGTGATCTTACAGCCATCAAGATTATTCTGGCTTCAGAGCTCTTTAGTCTCACTGCTGCAGAAGTCAACAATACATAAGCCATGGATCTAGACTGAGCAATGAAAAACTAAGAATAAATTTATGAGAAGACCATTTACAACAACTTGGAGAAAAATGTTAATTTAGTGTTGTTTATTTATAATTTAAAAAAGAGGATACAACCTGACCTTGGGTAGGATAGGAGCTACCCTAACCATGATGTCTCCCATTACGAATTCAGGTGTTCAGTCATGCTGTAATGTAAGCAAGCAATGTTATAGTACCAAAGAATAACGTGTACAGAAATTTTTGGATTTCCCAAAAGAAATTGTTCAAAAGACTTGGAATACAATGTAATCTCTTCTCTCAAATGACAGTAATATTTGCTAAGGCCACTGAGGTCATACCTTTACTTCTTTGTTAACCACACCTGGGAATTCCTAGGCCATGGAGGCTGTCTGGAATCGAACAGACTGTGTTTACCCTAGTAAACATTCTTAACCTCCAAAAGAGGGTAGCCTGATACAAATCACTTTGTGTGAGCGGTCTCTTGAGAGAATTTGTGCTCAAACCCTTTCTAGCAATTATTGTGTATGTATGTATGGCCAGTCTTCACGAACGAAGATTTGGGAAAGGTCTTTACCCTTCGAGCCTGCGCAGTGGATTTTTTAGGTGAGACACAGTGTGCGCTGAGCTGAGCCCATCCGTTAATCCTAAGGTTCAACTGCCGGGGCCGAGCGAGCTCGGACAGTGGCAGTGAGGTCCTCAGGACGTAGGTTTGTTTAGAGTGACCTTCTCTTAGATGGATGGCCTCACAGGGCTGACAAGCTCCATCTGCCCAGGGGAGTTTCCCTGACTGGGAATTGAACTCGGGCCTCAGCAGTGAGAGCGCCGCATCCTAACCACTAGACCACCAGGAGTCCCACAGCAATTTTTGTATGGACTGTTAATTGGCATGGGACAAAATGATACCAGAGAAGGCTTAAAGAATATACTTAGAAATGTTTCAACACCTTGGAAGTCTTTCTGGGTTATTCCTCTAGCCTAGAGATAACCTTATCAGATTATGGCACTGCTGGCTGTGATATGTTACGGTGGAATGAACCAAAAGAGACTGAGGAACAGAAAAGAAGAATGGATGAAAGCCTGAAGAAGACAATTAAGTTATGAAATCAGTATCATGCATTTTTTAAGGGAAGGTTCTGTTTTCTTTCTCCTGAATTAAGTTGCACTACCCAGGGGAAGTATCTGGGAAGTATGGAAATATTTCAAATTCAGGTATCTAAAGACACTTGCATTAATAGCAGAGTTCCGGAGTTACAGAAATGTTGGATCTCAAATTCTGGGAGCTCAGCCTTAAATAATGTATATACATCAACTGTGTGCCCTGGGTGCCTTTTGACAATCACTATCAAAATGTTGCAAGAAATTGCCTGCAGTTACTCTTCAGATTATTGATTTTTATTATCTCTTTTATGTGTAGAATAAGTAGAATATAGAGCCCTAAGTTTAGCCCTAAGCACTAGTAAAACTATAAACATAACTCGATCCCTAATCCTAGCCCTAAACCAAACCCTAAAAGCTAGTCCTAAACGCTGACATAGGTTTGAAAAGAGATGTTGGAATTTTTTCCCAATGTCACCCCTTCCATCTGTTTTTTCTGGGATGGGGGTGGGGGCAGACCGAAGCCACACACACTGGGGAGCACGGGAAGGGCTGGGAGTTTTTTGTTCGGGAGCTTTTGGGGGGTTTGGTACGGGGCCGAACAGAGCAGGAGCTCGGGTTTTGACTGCCTCGTTCTCTTTTCCTGAGAGGAAGTTTCCCCACGGGACACCTCGCGGAGGACGACTGAGAGAGAGAGAGAGACTGACCCATCTCAGAGCGAGGTATTCTGCTTTGAAAACTGCCTGTGGGAAAAGGACTTGTTGGTATTTTTTCATTGCTGGTTGCGAGCACACGTGGCTGCGAGCAGCTTTTGAACTGCCGGGACAGTCCTGCCTTTCCCCCCACCCCCTCCCCGGATTGCTGCAGGTTTCTCCCCCCCACCCCCCCCGGGGATTTGGCAGTTTGTTTTGTTTCTTCTGAAAGTTTTTGATTGTACTATTTGTTGTTTATTCAGATTTTGTTAATAGAAAGCTGTTTCTTTTCATTTTCCACACTTCTATCTGAAGTCTCTTAATTTTTAGTTGTAATGTTGTTAAACTAAGACAAACACCTGAACCTTACCGTGCATTTTTACTCTACAACTTTATTCCAACTCAAATCCTAGCCCTAAACATGACCCTTACCTTCAATCTAATACCTAACCATAAACTCTAAGCCTGACCTTAACTCTCAGTATAAACACTTAAATATATTAATATTTTTATGATAATATAATAGATATTTAAACTATAAACCTAAATACGAAAATACCTAGCCCTAGTCCTAAATATAAATACTTATTCTAAGCATGAAAACTAACCCCTAACCTCTGGATCCCTTTCCCCACCCATGATGTGGGGCAGCCCAGTTCTAGTTCCATTTCCATCTGAAGAACCATTCCGACGCCTTGAAGGATGGGGAAAGGGAACTCCAGGGCTTTCTTCAGGGATTTCCTCTGGCCCTGAGCCTGGAGGGGCGAGGTGCCCTCCCCTCCCCCCCCGCACGTGGCCCCATGGCCGGCAGGGAGACAGGACACCGGGCGTGGAGAGGAGGTAAGAGAGAGATTATTGTTGGGGATGTTACATTTATAGGGTTTAGGAGGATTCACAGATTAACCAATTAGAAGTCTCAAGGGGCTTACAGGAACACCCAGTCACAGGAAGGGGTTAACAAGGGCCAATGAAAAACACCTCAGGACACCTTCCCAGGACATTCCTGAGATAACACTACCATGGGGGGTGTTGGGAAGAAGAAGCATGTGTTTGCAAAGAGACCACCAAAAGCCATTTTAAGACATGTTGAAACAACAGTTTTCTCATATAATGCAGGTTTAGTGCCCCACTAACCCTAACCTTAAGTCGTAACCTTCGCCTCTCTGTATAAAACTATTTTTGTTTACAAAGGAATATCAGATTCTTTTTTTCACAAGTTCAGTTAGAACAGCTCCTCTGTTTAATGGAAAAGTGTTGTGTTCTGAACACTACAAACCATGTGGGATGTTGCAACTAACTGATAAGTAATGCTGGCTTCAAAGACTTCTAATATTTTAACTGTGGAGCTTCCCACAAAGATTGTTGCAGGTGCTGAAAATAAAGCCAAAGGAGGTGAGTCCACATTGAATGTGATTTGCCGAAGTATCAGGTACAACTTTAGAGTACTAAGCAGACTTCATGATTTTCACACAAGCGTGCAAGTAGTTTTACAGCAGAGATAACATTAAATGATGTTGGTTTAGTCACAAAGTTTAAATGTATTTTTTTTTTAAGTCAGGGCAGTATCTTGAGCCAAGAACAAGTTTTTAGTGTCTCTCATAGAGAAATAAATCTGCCTAGTGGCTAAATCCCCAATCTTGTCACACATATGTGTAACTTCAGTCACGGCAAGATAACTCTTGTGCCTTCAGGAACTGTGGAAATGTAAAATTAGGAGTTTTCTGTGTGCTGGATTCCATTAGGTGTTCTGGATGCCCCCAGAAGATGCCATGGTAAAATGTGATCAGCCCAATCACATCAAAGTTGTGAAACCTGCTGCTGACTGCAAGGAGGAGCATCATTTAAGGCCTGACTATGCTCCACAGGATGGATTGGATAATCTTGTAAGAAGTTTCCAGAGCTGTCCTCATGTGCATCAGGATAAGTACAGTCTTGCTCAAATAAAATTAAGGATGTGATGTAGCGATTGGAGGTCACTGGGTTGGTTCTTTGGTCATTAGCAAACATCAATGCAGATAATCTTGTTACCACATCCCTTGGTGTTTCTGTGGTGTTCGGTTTACCTGATAAAATAGATTCAGTATCTATCTGACAACCCAAAGTGAAAGATAATGCCATTCCAATCTCTCAGTCAGTCAAAGTTTCTAAATTGTATTTGTTTTATTAACTATTGGGTGTGAATACAGCATAGGCATAAACATTCTAGCAAATGTCATGAATATTTGTTAAAAAAGCTTAAGAAAGAGCTACACATACACAAAAAAAGAAAAATGTGGCTTCCACTCCTTAACCAGAGAAAGAGACTGATAAACCTCAAGTCTAGCATTTTCTCTTATCTCTTAAGGCTTATTATTTTGCGGACTGAAGTTCTTATGGTTTTGTTGATTGAAAAGTAGATGTCTATTTTAGAAAGTAGTAATATACACCACAAAAAAGAAAAAAAAGGCTAGTTGTAATTTTTAATATTTTTTTCAGTTCAAGAAGGCTGAATGGTAACTATCCAGATGATTTCTTTAAGTCTGCTGTAGTACTTTAGGTACACCGTTTTCTGGATCTAGGCTAAAAGAGTTAGCTAAGTGTCTTTTAAATGATCTGTAATTTATAGATAAGTGTTCAGCTGTGATCTTCACAAAGGAAATGTAAGTATTTCCACTTTACTGACTCACAGCAATCACTATGAAGAACTTTTGCAAAACCAGTGACTCCTCATAGTCCAGAGTGGTTGAGGTTGGAAGGGATCTCAGGAAGTCACTTGGTCCACCCTTGCATCTTGAGCAAAGACACCTTGACCCAGGACCATGCCCAGATGGTTTTTAAACACCTCCAAGGAGTCTCCACAACCTCTCTGGGCAACCTGTGTCAGTGTTTGGTCACCTGCATAGTGCAAAAGTGTTTTCTGGTGGAGCCTCCCGAGTTTTACTTTGTGCCTATTGCATCTTGTCCTGTCACTGGGCACCACTGGAAAGAGTCTGGTTCCATCTCCTTTGCATCCCCCCTTCAGTAGCTCAGTAAAGTGTGCCATATGTCTCTGCTGCAGAGAATGTCCATTGTTTACTGGTTTCCCAGCTAGCTGAGAGAAATAATGATTTCTAGTAAGATCATTAGCAGTAATATGCACCACTTGCCAGAGTACGGAATTAGAATAGACCCCAAATTGCCCTTCAAATGATATAGTTAATTGAAAAAAGTCCCCAAAAATCTTGATGGATAAAACATTATTTCAACTGTTACTGTAGACACGCAAAAGCGGACAGTCTTAACATTTGAACACTCTCTACCCTTTGTTTGAGCAAATAATTTCCTGAAGTGTAATGATTGTTGATGATTGCTCAGTGCTTGATAGGACAAGGGGAAGGTAAGCTGGTTGGATTTTTTATTCTGTCCCTGTCTATTCTCGTGTGATAAAGCATGAAATTTGTTCCACATTTGGGCCTCTTGATTGCGAAGAGCAATAGAACAATAACCTGGCAATACTTACATTTCAAAACGTGTGCAGATTTTCATCTGTGTGCAAAATCCCTGGTGAGTAAGTCTTGAGATGGTGTAAACCAACCAGTGCACAGGGCACTGTGGAATTTGTTTTATAGTAAAACATAAACCTCTCAATGTTCTGTGTGTATTTTAATATATCCTAAGAATATTTATATAACTTTCTTTCATCTTGCATTCTTTGACTTACATATTTTAAAGCACAGAAATGATGGCACACCCCTTGGCTTTCTGAAGAAAACTAATATTTAGGGATGTTTGCCTGAGATGTATAATTAAAAATATTAATTAATAAGTTTTACATTTTCCATGTTATTCTTTTGGAGACTCTCATAACACTGAGAATTATGTATGAGTTTAGACATCTTTCATTGAAAACTAATATTCTGAAGCTGCAAATTCTTCAGACATTGCTGTTTTGCTTATTCTTTTCTTCCCTTGAACAAACCATGCATCACTAAACCACTCTAATTTGAGTCAAAATTAGGCAATATGGCCTAAAACTGTATAATTAGGCCATTAGCATAATAAATGTGTGCAGGATTACACAGTGTCTGAGTATGGGACTCTGTATTGTGCTGAATTAATGCTGAGAATATCTTGCTTCATCTTGTTGCCTGCTGCTGACTGGTGCCAAGGAGATCTCAGAGGGATGGTCAGAGGCAGCCGCTTGGGCTGAGCACTTACTGACAGAGACATCCTCACTCTGTAAACTCTGTTTAATGCTTTTCAGTGGTTCTGAGTGGTAATTTGAATCTGTCTCCTCAAAGGAAGTGGATTTATCTTGAGATGGATAAACATCACCCACACCTAATGGAGTTTTGCCTCAGGCATTGGTTGTTATTATTATGTTAATTGAAAGCCTCTTTTTGAGAAATGTTTTCTTTATAACAGGAATGTGCCTGAGATTCCAAAGCAAAACTTTCTACCTTTAAGACAAACCACAGCAAATGCCACTGATGCAAGATGGTCTCAGCAAGTAGCAAAATGCTACAGCATCAACACAGCAGGGTGCCATGGAGATGCGTGGAACCCTCTGTGCTTTTCCAGTTCACAATTATGTGAATTGATGACACAATGTCTGACCTTAGTCAGACATTTGTATTAAAAATCAAGGCTGCTAAGTGTCTTTAAAACTCTTAGTGTGAGTTGCCTAAGAGCCATCCAGTCCATTAGAAACCCACTGTTATGGATTCTTCTGTGAAGGGGAGAAAGGCCCCTTCTGTCCCCTCAGACTGACTTTCTGAGTTTCAGAAGTCATAGGGTTTAATGAAGTAGTTCCTGTGTCACAACATAGAATTAGGCTGCAAAAGCCCAGCCAAATTAGGTTTAATTTAGAAAAATTATTCAGCTCTGTGGCATAAAGTTGCTGCTCTGGGAAGACTCACCCAAATCAATGGTACATTACTACCGAGTTATCTTTAATGTTTACATTAGCGTCACATTTGCTCTGAGGAAGTCAAGCTTCAGCTTCCAGCTCTCTCTGTTAGGAGAGGGCTGAAGCCTTCTTTGATAACTTTTCAGTTCCTTATTTGGCTGTAGCTTCTGGGCAGCTCCTCAAGTATTTCAATTTCAATATGCAATGATAATCTGCAAAATTTTGCTAACTTTTCAACTGTTTTTGTAGCTTTTAACTACTCATGTGTTTTAGCCATCTCTTCTTTCTATTTTCAGCCTGGGAATAGAAACCTTCTAGAAATGGCCACAGGAGCATCCAGGATACAGGCAGAATTGTTTAGCTATTCCTACTTGAAACCTTTTGTGCCTGTGCTGCACAGTCATGTTTTCCTTCTCACCACAAAGTCATTTTTGTACATCATGTCCAAGCTCCTTGAGCACCAGGGAATCCCAGCTCTTGTCAGAGCTATGGAGAAACTGTCCAGAGAAATTCCCCCCTGCTCAAGGCATGATGCAAATACCTGTGTCCTGCATATAATTCTGTTGCTGTTGTTGCCTTGCTGTCCTTCCAAAGCGATGTGGATGACTCCTTGCTCCCCCATGGTTCAACACCTGATGAGTCTTGATATCTGGCAAAGGATACCTTTTTCCATAACACAAGGAGACATGGGGGAGTGGAAAGGAAGAAGAGTTTCACTGATATGACATCGTACTCTTGGTACACTGTGTAGGTGAGACAGTGTGGAGGGGGCAGTATGTCAATGTATCAACCTTGGTAGAACTGTCAAAAGGGTTTTTGAAACTACAAGGTCAAAATCACAACCTTCATTTCTATTTTAAAGACCAAAGTAAATGCACTCATAGTACTATTTTTCCTAGACTTAATATTTTTATTATTATGTGAGGTTTGATTTCCAGTGCTATTTCTGCCTGACATAAGGAGAAAGAGAAGAGACCCTTTTGAAAGAACAAGAAGCTGATATCCAGTTACTTTTGAATAAATGTAACAAACTAAAACACTTATGTCAGCTCAGGAGATGCCTAACTAAAGTTTGGATTATTCACAATGGATCTGAGTCACAAACAGTCAAAACTTAGGTGATACATCCATCTGCAGATCTCCAGAGATTGCTGCAGCTTGCCTTACCTTTCTGAGATAAGAAGAGTTGCCACAGTGGGAAAGGCTTTAGGAGTCTTTTAGTAGCTCATGATAATGGTGATGAAGGTGATGATAGCAAGGAGGATTTTTTTTTCTATAGTCCAAAATCCACTAGTTCAAACTCTCTTGGAAAGATCTAAGCTGAAAAGAGACATTCCCTTTTGTGCCCCTTCCAGACTGTAGTGTGTTATCCATGGCAGAAGGCAAGAGGAGCGAGAAGTCACAGTGAGGGTGACAGCAGACACACAGATAGCGACATAGCCCCAACCCCTGGTCACAGAGACATCTTTCCCTGACCCAGAGCACTCAGAGCCCAGAATTGCTGGTGGAGCAGTGGGCATGGCTAGCACTTTAGAAAGCGAGTGTGAGAGAAAAGGAGAGGATAAGTCGGATGTTCCTTTGGGATCAGTCAATCAGAACTAGACCTGGGCAACTCCAGTGAGCAAGCCCCCGCACAGCTGAGACCTGCAGCATGTTTTGGGAAGATAATCCCTTGTGACAGTGTTTAGCTGCAGCCGGGGCCATCAGCTTCATTTATATTTCCCCGAACACACTGAGTGCAATTCATAGATAAGGCTTTGGTGAGCTGGTGATGCTGCACTCAAGCACTTTACTCTTACCTATTTTAAAAGACTTTCCCATACACATATCTCTTATTAACCTTTTCTTTTTTTTTTTCTTTTTTTTTTCCTTTTAGAAAACCAAGTTCATGCTGTCATCCTACCTGGAATGCATTAACCATCATCAGAGCGAAATCTCTGTCACTTGAGCTCGAGAGCAAAGCACTTTTACGTGGCAGTAGCGTTAACCCCAGACCCTAAAATGGAATACAGCCTGCACATTGCAGATGTTTTCCATTTATTGCTAACTAAATCCTGTTTATATGAGTATATCAAGAGCAAAATTTCATTCTCAAACACAGGTGACATCACTATCAGCACAAGCTTTGCCACTGAACCTGAGGTTAGAAGTGAACCCTTCAAAAACATTAAAATAATTGAACCCTTTTGCTTTCTAGAAAAAAGCAGAAATTTTTCTGTTAGTTGTTATCAGCAGGAAAAATCAAGAGGTTGTGTTCTTTGCTCTTTTAAGCTCACTGGAAGCACGTTGACCTTTGTGATAGTGCACTCAGAGAAAAAGCAGGATGCATTTTTCGAGCTGATTTTAACTTACATTAGGGTAACACAGCAGGAACTTACCTGCAGTTTTTGCTAATGTCCCTGGCCTACCTCTAAGCTGATTAGCAATTCAGCTCAATAACTTGCATGCACTTTGAGACAAAAACAGAAGTGTTTACTTAATGATGTATACAAGCACACACATGAAAGAATAGCCAAAAAATTAATGAGCTGAGCAAGACTTAGCCTTTGAAAGAGTCATAACATGATGAGTATTGGAAGCTACAGCCGCGATCCCAGCAGGGTCCCAGTAGTGTGCAGTGAGCATAGAGCACACACAATGCATCATTAGCAGTAACAGTCAGTGAAGGCAAGGCAGTTTTCCCATTTGCATTTACACCTAATGCAGCTGTAGGAGCTGATTAAATTGTATCGACAGGGCTCATTATGGCTTTGCTTTTTACTTATTTTTGTTTTATATCAACAAGTTCATTGCTGTTTTGGGGAAGTTACAGAGGATATGTGATCACCACAGTGGTGCTCTCAGCACCTCTAGACTTGGTCTGTCAGCTCTGTGTTTTACTGAAATGTGTTTACATTCCCTTCTCATAGTATTGGACCTTGACAGTGTTCAAGCTGAGGAACAAAAGAAACAGCTCACTGAAGGTCAGTATTAGTACTTTTTTCTGCTGCTTGTCATGACCAAATAGCCTGTTCTTGGGGCTGATCCCAGAGAACAGTAGTCTGAGTAATGAACAAAGTAATAAAAAGATCATATCCTGGTAGCACAGTGGCTTTAGGAGTCAGTGCAGGAGGAGGAATGAATTCCCCACACAAAGTTGAACACAGGCTGGTTTTTCCAGCTACTATAGCTACAGGTCATGCACATTTGGATGGATCTCTTTGAGCATTACTGTTAATTAAAAGCTAGGTCTAAGAAACAGAAGGTCTGTCTTGCCTCCTTTTAGGTGACTTTAGAGAAATTGATTTATCTCTTTTTCCTCCTCTATTCCCTGTCCAATTGGATCACTTATTATAAGTATCAAGCAAGTACTACCAGTACCACAGCATATAGTAAGGATTGTTTTAATGGTATAAATGTATTTAATTATATCTATAAATCTGTGTATACGTAGATAATCTCCTGCCATCCATTCCAAGCTGAATTAATGTATAATTCTATATTAAACTATCATTTTCCTCTTTTCTTGTTACATTTTTATAACTTGAGTAACACTTTGTATGTTAGCATGACTAGTTGCTCCAGAAATAAAATAAATATACAAAATCCTTGAACTTCATATTTGCCCAAACTGTGTCTTAGGCAGTGCTCAAAAACCCAGCATGATTAACAACTTGCAGCATGCAGCAAAATAGTCATGGACATTATAGAGCGCTATTTAGAAGGGTGTGATATGTCTGGAACACTTTAAAATGTGAATATTCAATCACTGTTATGCAGACCGTATCTCGGTGCTCTCATTATGCATTCTGAATATATTTGCATGCCATATTTAATATTCTGTAATAAAACTGATTTGTTATTCATTGTCTTTTGATGCTGAAGTTCTAAGTGAAAGAAAAACTGTGGATAAGTGGAACTGTAGATCTAGTCTCATATAACATTTTCCCCTCATTTCTGGCTTGTAAAAGGTCATAGAGTCATAGAATCCCAGAGTGGTTTGAGTTGGAAGGGACTTTAAAGATCACCTCATTCCAATACCCCTGCTACGGCAGGGACGCCTTCCACTAGACCAAGTTGTTCCGAGCCCCATGAAACCTGGCCTTGGACACTTCCAGGGATGGGGCAACCACAGCTTCTCTGGGCAACCTGTGCCAGGATCTCACCACCCTCACAGGGAAGAAATGCTTCCTAATATATGATAGAAACCTACTGTCTTTCAGTTTGAAACTCTTCCCCCTTTTTCTATCACTGCCTTCTCTTGTAAGTAGTCTCCAGCTTTGTTGTGGGCTCCCTTCAGGTACTGGGTGGTATTTTACAGGATAATCCTGGCAGATATTCAGCTGTGTTCTGCCGTGAAGCATTAGATATGCATTGCCCCTGTGGAAAGAAATGCTTCTGGCCATAAAACCTTCTCAAGATACTCCTCTTGAGAATTTCCACAGGAGCATGCCTCCATACTGACTGACTCCATGCCAGTGGCACATCTGAGGGTGCAGCTCCACAACAGCTGGCTGTGGTATTGTTGCTCTCATGAGTGACAGCAGTGTCCCATATGGGATTCCCTATCCCAGTGAATCTCAGCAGTGTTGAACCAACCATTGTGACAGAGTTAAACATGCACACACACACACACACACACACACACACACACACAGACACACACACACAAGTGGAAGCCCCCTATTCTACAACTAATCTCCAGATAGTGTAACTCATAGAAAAAACACCAGAATCTTTAAAGATACATTTGCATGTGGGGAGAAGAGATGGTCAGATATTTGATTCTGAGTTGTAGTGGTGTTTATGTGTGAATGTGCTGTGTGAATTGTCTCCTATGAGATCAAGGAGGGTGCCTTGTGGGCTGAGCGAGCAACCAGGAGCATCCATGTATGTGCATGTGTTTGCAATGCTGTGAGGCCACTTTGCCAAGTGAAATCACACTTCTTTTGACTGACCTTTGTTGTCCTGGGCCATGCTAAGATCCATCTCTATACACGTTTTCATTCATGCAGTCCTTTGGAATAAGCTCTGTTGCAAAAAGGATATCGTTCTCTTTTGTTATTTCAGCAATACCTGGGGTAGGTATGTGCCTTTCTATAGATTTTTTTCCTGCCTTACTAGTGTCTCTCCTTATTTTACAGATACAGTCTGTATTTCCTTTCCCAATTTCTTGATCAAATTTCCTGACTTTTTACTTTTCACTTTTCATAAAGTTGAAAATTTTAATGCCCATTTATGAAGGACTTCTAATCTCTCCAGTAATGTGACAAATAAACCATTAGTCTTTTTCTTTCAAAAACAATTTCTTAGATAACTTTTTTTTTTTTAAATATACATATATATCAAATTTTTCATACTGCCCTGGGGTGTTGGGAAGCTTTAAGAATATTTGTGCCAGCTTACTGTGCTGGAGTCTGGGTGCTTATATATATTCTGTTCCTAGAAATCCTCCTCTATGTTGGCACAGATCATCCACTCATTCTTTTTCCAGGTGGTTTGTAACTGTAGAAACAGCTTTAAGCATCTGTATGGATAACAGCATGGTTTCAGTCCTTTCCTGGGTGTGCTCCTAATCCATTTGTGAGAGAAAAAATATCTGTTTATGATCTTTTTGGCTTCACCAAATAGGGCTGTGGTGGCTCTCAGGAAAAGATTCCATACACTGAATATGTGCCAGTATAAACCCACCATTTGTACAGGTGTGAACCACAGGATATCAGTATATCAAGATTTACAACTCTATTAGCTTCCATGATATAGTCATCTGAATATGATGAGAAAAACACAGAAGAAAAAACAACATAAAATGGAAGAGTATGAAGTATTATATACTATGTCCAGTGAATTTTAAGGAAAAATTCCATCACAGTGCAGTGATAATCTGGAACTAAATGGAACTTGCATTTTTGGAGAAGCTGTATTTTAGACTATCAACCTCAAATTGATCTTAAGATAGCCTCTAGTTACCAAGCTAAATATGCTCTTTTTCCATAAGCATGTGAAGAACTCATCTATCTGGGACTTCTGAATCGCCTTTTACCACCAATAACTATACATCATCAGTATTTTCACCTTACACCTTGTCTGAGCTGCTTTCCTAATGGGTAGCTGACAAATAATGAAAGTTTATGCTGAGTTATTTTACACTATGATTAGTTTCTTATCGTTGTTTACATATGATAGTCTGGATTGACTAATCCTTTATGCATGCAGATGACTAGTCTGAAGCTGTAGTAAGCAGGTCTCTTGAAAGAAAAATAGTGAGAGGTCTACTGAGTGTATTTATTCCTCATTATTATTCATTACTAATTAATCTCTTTGTAGAAAAATTGACTTTTTTTCCTATTTGATTCTTGATTTTTTTACTTAGAGCAGTAAAAGGTTTTCTGAAGTTGTTTAAAGGGCTAAAAACCGACCATCTACTCTAATATTCAGATTAGCTTCACAACAGTGTTCCTGTTTAGTTGTCATATTTTTTCTGTCATTCACTGACAAATTACCATTCTGAAAGCTACATCCTTGCCATAAAGTGACTATAAGGTTAAGCTAATTGTCATCTGTCTTTAGATAGCTTGTTTGCTTAGAAATTCAACCTGTAGACTCTGGTTTGACAGAAAAACACCCTAAATTTAAAATAAAGTACATCTAGTACTGAGATCATTGTTTAGAATAGAGACAACAGGTAAACTCTAAGGGAAAATTCTTCTTGGAAACCACAGTGCTGAATAGGTCTGAAAATGAAGCAAAAACTCTCAAAAGCTTTTTCTACCTGGGAAAAAAAAATATACAGTTGAATATACAGTTTAAAGATCATTTGTTCAGAAAGGCACCCAGGGGAAAGCAAGGAAATAAGTTACTTTGCTGACAGACATCGCCATCCACACTGCAGGTCCAATACTGACTAGGGACAAAGACCTGCCCACCTTGATGGGCAAGTGAGAGAGGAATGGGAAAAAGACAGTAATTTTTCAGTTACAGTATGAAAAAGACAGTCAATCAGACCTGGGAAGTAAGAATCATAATTTTTTCCCATTTTCCAAAAATTTCAGGAATTTTTCTGTCTGGAGCAAGAATTGAGGTTTAAATAGTCCTTTTGTTTTGTTTTGTTTTGTTTTTTTCTCCTTTTAAAGATTAAACTGACAGCATTTTAAACAATAGAATTAGTGTTATTCGCTTAAAAAGATCTGAAATAAATAAGCAGAGATTGAGGTGTTTCTTATGATGCTGAACAAAAGAAACTGACTTTAGAACCAGCTTTTAAAAAATACAATTTCTTGATGAAAACCTGAGGTCTGAATGATTGCCACTTTTCTGTATTTATTTTCTGATATTCATCTTCATTAAGGTGCAGCACTGATTTAATGAGGCTGAGCAGTACATAAACACTAAAAGTTTCCTTTCATCAATGGATGTAAATTTTAAAAACAAGACACTGCAATCCAACTCATTTAATGAGGGCTTACCCATATGAATGATTATATCCACTTCAGGGGACTTCCTGAGGAAGTTCTGTGGATGCAGGATACAGGCAGCCCATACCAGTGCACAGGTCACAGCACACTGTTTTCTTCTCACTTTGGTCAGTAAGAGCACAGACTTTTGCCTGATTCTCAGCATCAGGGGCAGAGTTGTGCAGAAATTCTGCAGTGAATGAAAATACAGCAGCTTTCTCCCATTTGTGGTCCTCAGGACCCCTGAAAATTCAGAAAAATGTTTATTTTCACAGGTGACAGGACTAGTTCTGACAAGATGTTTCTAAATCATGCCAACCAGTGTGCGTAACACTCGGTTCATCTTACTAACTTCACACTGTGGTAGCTTCAGCCTAAATAGCCTATCTGCAGGAACTATGAATGCTTGTTTAGCCACTACTCTTATTTTTAATCAAGCTTGCATGGAAAACCTCATTGTTCTTAAATGTAATTACTCAGCTTGAGGCTATTCCAGGGAAATTTTCACACATAAAGGTAGACCAAGTGGGGAAGAAAAAAGTAAACAGTTTCCAAAGGTAGTGTCTATTAGGAGTGCTGCTGGAAAAAGGTGGATAGTTTGAATGCATTAGCACTGCCATTACCTAACCCCCATGGCTATTTACAAGTGTTGAGGTGGGCACTGGAGGGAGCTGAGTTTGTGCTGAGCAATGGGCCTGATGGCAGCAACACTGAGCTGTGACAGACCCTCTTATGGGCCAGCAGGGCCTATGGCAAGGTGAAGACTGGTGTCTTTCTAAGAAAAGTGCTTGTTAATGACAAAGGAATAGTTTGCCTACAGTTGATTTGGTTTTGGTTTTGACATATCTAGAAGTTTAATGACAAGGATTTGCTGAAATAAAATTATCCATGTTTGCCTTAAGGATGTGCATGTTACTTATTGTCTGGGCCTCTACAAAGGAAATTATTTCAGCAGAGAGAGACTTTCTGTGTCCTATGCCTGAAAGAAACCTCAGCCACACAGCAGTCTTCCCAAAGCCAGCAAGAGGAATGGTTAAAGCAGTAGGATCCCCCACCATTCTCTTCAACACGAATTTGTCTTTGGTTTGTTTTCATTCTCCGTTTGAAAGAATGAGCCTTGGGAGGGATTGGCTGAATTTTAGCTCTGTCTCAGAGTGCTGTGACTCAAAATAACACCACTGGCTCAAACAATACTCTACAGCACTGCAAGTCATGACTCATAACAAGCTGTTAAAAGAGGTGGCAAAGGGAAGAAAGGCTCACCCAGTCACGATCCAGTACACCAGGATCCATGCTTGCCCTGCAGAGAGGATTGTCTGCACAGGAATGGCCTGATTGCTTGAACTCTGCAGAACCCAGATAATTTTTCCCGTTTCACTCACAATGCCTTCACCATACACTCAGCTCAATTTTCATTCTTTCATTTAATTTATTTGTCCTTTGTGCTCTAGACCATTGTCACACTTTAATTTTTCTTGGTCTTCTACATTTTGAGAGGAGGGGAGCCAAAGCAGAACATAGTTTTCAAACTGCAGATAGCACATGGACTACTACAGTGTAGAATTTCTCTGTGCTCCAATCCTACCCAAATAGTTCCTAATAAATCATTAATTTTTTAACTACATCAGAGCACTGATCTGTGTTTTCCTGGGACTGGCTATTACAATTATCATCTTCAGCTCATAGCTGTGTATGTGAAGTTGTCTGTGTCTCCTTTCCCACATGCATCCATCCCTCTTCTTTAGTCTACATTGAATTTACTTACCTTCAAACATGAGTCTTAGAAGGTCCTTCTACAGTTACACTGGTCTTCAGATTACTATTTTGATGGTTTAGTAACATCTGCAGGCTTTTTCACTAATTCCCAATGACTAAGAAAAGTCTGAAGGTTGTGTCCAACATGCAGCCTGAGCCTACCATGATTCACCTCTTTTTTCAAAGAGGTTTATGCAAACTTTGAACAGCAGGAACAAAGATGTGGTTCTGAGCTAACCGCCTTGGCTGCCTTATGTCTACCTGTATCTCTGAAACAGAAGACTCTGGAGCAGAAGATAAATCCACTCTACTGGCATTAGTCAAGGAAATGTTGGCTCATTGCAAAACATCTAACTTCTCCTTCATGTCAATTTTCAAAAGTACATCTTGTAATTTCCTGAAAATCCCAGGAAGTCATGGTGAGACCATGACTTTAAGGTGACACTGTCATCCAGATTCAGCTGGATGATGCTGAGCATGAGGCACCTGAGCTTTCTTCTTCATTGTTTCTAAAGATGTACAGATCTGTGCTTACACTCTCCATACTTTCTCTGAAAATCACCTGTTATTAAAGCCAAATTCAGTTTTGTACCAATAGGGGGAATGTGCACACTACAAAAATACATATGAATTATGATGTACATTAGGGTGTTCCCAGTCTGTTATCTGTTGACACACTTTTAGGACTGAGAGAATAGGACTTCAGGCTGAGAAGCAGTGCCCCTTTAGGGAAAATAACTGAAACCTTGGTAATGGATTTTAAAGTATACATCATTTTCTGTATGCAACTAATGAGCAAAAGAAGAAATTCACGTTTTTCCTCTTTTAAATGATCCTATCTTTCCATTGAAACTCTTTTCTTCTAATAAATCCTTTTTCTGAAAGGATCTAATAAATTGTGACCCTTTTCTTCTCCAAATAATTTTTTCGTTGTGATTTAAAAGTGCATGCAAGTCTGACACAGCTGCACACAGAGGTACAGACATATTGAGAGGTTGGCTTTCAAGTTTCCTCTCTAATGAGTCACAGCAGATTCAGTAAGGTCAGGCATAACATCAATCAAAGTTTTAGTAACTGTAAAGTGTTCATATACTGGTTCACTGTAAGGGAGAAATTTCCCTTCAACTTCATAAATTAATAGAGAAAAAAACCTGCTGCTGAGGTAAAGAAATTGTCATGGAATCTTGAGAAGGTAATAATAAAAGGGATGCTCCTTAGATATATTTATTGTACTTCACATTGCAACAGCCTAGATAAATTAGAGCCATCTGTGAAATCTGGTCATGAATATAAAACCATGTGCATTAGAGAAATACTTTACTGCTGAGTGTGTAATGTCTTTACATGGAAAATTGTATGGAGTGGAGTCCTTAGTCCTATGCTTTTTTTGAAGCTTCTGTCATGCTAAATACTTTTGTATATACTTCTAAGTCCTTTGCAAGAGTGGCCTACCACTAGTCTGGGTTCATTTGCTCTATCACAGCTTGGACGACATGCAACAAAACCCCTGTCAATGTCGTCATTATAAAGCATTTCCCTTTCACTGTTTGCTAGCTAGTTCGGAGTCAAGAAGAGTGAAATACTGTCTGCCCTTAAAAGGATGCATTGAAGCAAGATTTCTTTCCACCTGCACACTGAGTGCTTCTGAAGTGCAGGTCTCAGCACATCGATGCTCGGCTTTAATGAGTCATGCCTTAACAGCTCTTTGCTGTTTGGAGTATATGGACCAGAAAAACACACCCTTAAGTCTCTAAGTTTTCAAATGAGAGAAATATTAATTCTCTTAGGGTTACATAAAGCTAAGTACAGAAAGGAAAGTGCGTGGGCTTGGGACGTTTCTGATTTTTCTGGACTAGTTGGTCCTGACCACTTTCTCAGCAATGTTTATCTTTGTATTTTGCAAAGTGAGGAGCTCACATCTGCTCAGAACAACTAGGGGTTTTATAAAAAAAAACCAACACAAAAAACCAAACCAAACCAAAAAAACCCAACCCAACCCAACCCAACCAACCAACAACAACAACAAAACAAAACAAAACAAAAAACCACCACCAACAACAACAAAAAACACACACACAAAAAAACAAACCAAATCAAAACCAAAACCAAAACAAACAAAAAACCCCACCCCAGGCAACTTCTTCTCCAGCCCTACAAACGCCAAAATGTTCACTGACAGGGATAGTCTTGGATTCCTGGGACTGGGATCATCTCTTGAGCCAGAGCAGAAGCCTTGAGGACCAAAGGGTTCCATCCAAGTGCTGTGTGCTCCAGAAAGGTAGGTATAAAAAAACCAATTTGAAGCCTATAGGGGTGGAATTCAGTGCAGATTTTTCTCTGCCAGAAATACAGTCTAGAGTGCTTTCATAATAATTGGGCTTTTTCATCACCTTTACTGGCATTAATTCCAGAGTGAACAAAGAAGCTGCCCACTGAATATGAAAAATCTGGAATAATGAACTGCCCAGAAGCTTTGATCTTTGAGCAGCAAAGGTATTTATTGACAGTGCTGGGAGCAAGCCAGATATTGCTGGAAAAACTTTCTCCAATGCTTCACACAGAATCAGCAGTTTTTATACAATTTTCATATATGATTAAATGCATATTCAAATGATTACAGCATCTATCTATGCATATTAATAACAGGCGGAGTATAGGTAGAGCTCAGGCAGGGCTTAGGACGGTGCTTCTCTTGGCCCTCAATTTTGGTGGTAGTTCTGATCTTCCTCCTGTGGGTCTGGGGGCTAATTTCATCTTCCTCAGCTTGACCCCTCTTCTTTTCTATTGTTCTCGACCTGTTCACTGAAGCTTGGAAAAAGCCTTGGCTTCCAGCCTTTTTCTTCTATTCAAATGTCTACCTTATCCTACTGCATCTTAATTTATTACCTCTAGGCCTATTACATGTCCTTTCACCATTCTCTTAAGTTTTGGTCCAGTAAGTAGAACAGAACAAGCACAGATCATTTTGGATGTTAGTAGCTTGTTAGCAGGCCCAAATTTCTTAGTTAACTCTTTTGGGCCTGGCCTCCTGTTTCACCACAGAGGAGACCTGACCTGCTTTTACTCCTCACAGCTGTTTGTGCTTGTATCGACAGACCTGGGGAGACAGATGCAGGACCCGATCTGGCCAGGAAACACTCATTATTCTGGCTGGGACAGTTTTCAGTTGGGACACCTTCTCCATGTAGTTTTTGTGTCACCTGCCACACAGAGTGTGAAGCTGTCTAAGGAAAGGCAGGGAAAGGATGGAAATGTGGTAAAGCAGCTGGTGTAATTTTTTATTCTGTAAACAGATGAAACAGCCTTTGGGACTACATTAACTCTCAGACTATTTTAACGTAACAAACTAATTCTTACTCCAAACACAGCTGGCCCATTTCTTGAAGAAAATACATTATCTTTTTCCTTCACCAAATAATAACTGTAAGAGAGATTTCATCATAAAACCTAAGTCTGCTTAGTCTCTGTCCTTTAAATATTTCCTCCAATGTGGTGGGAATGGTCCTGAAGGCACTTAATTGCCACTTCAAAAGAAGAACTAACACTAAAAATAAAATCAGGAGAGCAGCAGACATGATGAGAAAATCCAGAGAATATACTCAGTGCATTTAAATGTTAAGTTACCAAGTTGCAGCCTGTGTGAGTGAAACAGTTCTTTGACGGAGTCTGGTCTACTTTAAACCACGGCGGCGATCTCATTGTGACAAAGGACCAGTTTCTCTGACTGCCTGAAAAAACAGAGAAAAATAAGGCAGATGTTTCTTTAGTAGAATTAAGACCAGGAGATACACAAGCAGAGATCTAAATAGTTTCTATCTCATTTTTTATTACATATTTGTGAATTATTTGTATTGTGCACTTGCAACTAGAGAGCAGAACAGATGGTAGTGGTTCAGTTTTAAAAAAAAAACCAAAGAAAATATTTCTTTTCAGAGGCGGTGATGCCTAGAATTTATTTACTACATCTAAAACATGTTTCTCACTTCTCTCTGTAATTGAAGCACTGCTCTACTGATACTGAATGGAAGTGAGGGCAGACCTAAGGACATGCCTATATCTGAATCTGTGCATCCTGCATCCATTCTGTGTGACTCACAGCACACTGCACATACCCTTTTGTTATTTCCTGATGAAAACGTGTACAGGTATTGTGAAGTATTGTAATACTAGGAATATCTTCAGGTATTCTTATTTTGTATTGATATTATAGGTACACTTAGAGCTAACCTCCAGAAGTGAGCAGAATTTCTTGCCAAGACCCCAGTGGTCTAATCACAGGGCAGATTAAAGGATTATGTACAAAGTATGATTATTTTAAAAGCATATCCTTAGTTTGTGTGGCATTGGTCTCTTTGGTTGTGGGTTTTGGCTCTGTTTTTTTTTCCCCAAACTTTTCACCTTTTACTGTGATGACACATAAGAAAAGTACCAAAGTATGAGCAGACTTTCAATGGCACTTAAAAGAGTTGAAGCATGGCTTCACCTCCCTCTTCTGTTTTCTTTATGGTACGAATATATTTTACAGATGAATGGCTCTGGAATACAGCTTGAGGTGATATTAAATAAATAGGTAGAGGGGCATAGCTTATCATAATTCATCATAAAATTTTGCCTCTAAAAAAAAAAGACACACAGTCATTGAACAAAAGGCATTTGCCTATGAAATGGGCTATGAAGTCACTGACTGTTTTCCAGATATGAAATTAAAATGGTTATTTGCTTCATTCACTGCAGTAGCAAAGAACTATGCACTCTGTCAATCCAGAGTCTGCAAAAATACATTTCTGACATGTGTCCAAGTCATGTTTCAATTTTGGGTGTGAAACACGATTGCTACAAGATACGTGGGGTACCTATCTCTACTATAAAGAAATAAATCAGTTCCTCTACTTTTGACATTTGAAAGGAAAGAAAAAAGATAAATTGCACCTTGAAAAATATCATGTAGGTAAAACAACACCTCTCCCCAACTTCAAATACAGAAATATACACATTGGGTCTGAGGCTATGTCTATAATGTACTGATTGTACTGATGTGGAATCTGTGGACAGTCAGAAATATTTTTAATATGTTCTTAACTCTGAATCTCAGTGATGTGTGTGAGTGGTACCACACCAGCAATTCCTACCAACACCTGGAAGGTACCTTCCCGTCATTCTGCTGATACAAAGGGCTTTGGAAACTTTTCCTGATCTGCTTTGGCAAAACGAACACAGACAGAGTAATTCTGCCTAACTGTTGGTCTGGAACAAGCCTCATCGACCTTGTCTGCATGCAGGGTTTGCAACATCCTTCTTTGTACTCACTTGAAAACTGATTTAGTCCTGTGCACCCCAAACCTGTGCACATGTGGCACTTCAGGCAATATGCAAAATCATAAAGATTTTTGAAATTCAGCAAAACATTTCACTTAGAGAAGTCTCTAATCTGTCCTTTTTGGGAATTTGCATAACTGTGATGCGATTTGCACTCCATGTATGCTGTGGGACAGGGCTTTGCAAGGTGTGCAGTCTTTGTGTTCACAGGCATTTCATGCACTCACATTAACTGTTTGACCTCATTTCATGTTTCTATAATAACTTATATGTGTATATGGAAAGAATTTGTACTGCTGCTAAGGTAGCATAATTTAGCTTGCATTATAAACCAGATAGGGATGTTCAAAGACAAAATTAGAATCTAAATAAACCACAGTTATTGCCATATACAGCACAGCCGCAGTGATTTACCACTGCACTCCCAGGCCTGTGTTATGATGTTTGCAAAATACCTGCTCACAAGCCTGTGCTTGTCTATTTCAGCAAAGGCAGCTTATACTTATTCTCAAGACTTTTCTCCTACATAGATTTGCCAGCCTTTTTTAAAGTAAAAATGTGATTAAAAAAACAAACAAACAAACAAAAAACCCCAAATCTAACAAGAAATCACTTTGGAATCAGTTCTTCATATTTTAATATAAATTGAAAATTCATTTCTAAGTTCATATGCAAGACTCGTACAATTCTTCATTGCTTGGCAAGGACATGAGAAAACACCAAACACTTTATGCTTTACTAGCTTAATTTTTTTAACTATGTGGTGAAATAATCCATCTGAAAATAATCCATCTGATCTCATGCGTTTCCCTAAATAAATGGCACACATCATGCCCTGCATTCAAGTATTTTTTTAAAAGTGAGGTAGATTTCTAATCTTCATTTTGCACTCTTCAGAGAGATTTTTGTCAAAAGCCATGTCAGCCACTATAAAAATAGCAAAATATGACCCAGACAAACACAATTGACTGATTTCCTCATGGTAGTAAATAGTAAATACTTATTTTCCCAGGTTCAATTTGAAGGATGCATTTGAAATACAGTGTAATACTAACAATTTCTTAACACTAACTTTTAATTGTTCCCTGTCTGGGACTCATGAAGATTCTGTTATCTGTGATTGGAAGATGGAAGGGATGAAAGGAAGTAGCATGAAAGAACATCCTAAAGCCCAGGCTGGGTAGGCATTACTCACTGTTAGGTGAAGGCATAAATCTGTGGCACAGCTTAGAAGTTGCGCTATGAGGAAATAGGAGCAAAAATAGGAGCAAGGTAAAGTGAAAATCTGATTGTGCAGCACTACACTGAGCAGAGTTTGCCTGCAAAGTTTAAATTACCCAGCGTTGCAGGAAGCACATGACCAAAGCTTCACTGGTTTGAGTTTTAACTGTACCAAAAAAGGCTGTAGCTTTGCAAAGCAGGTGTGGCATATTGACCTTGGCTGGACGCCAGGTGCCCACCCAGCCACACTATCACTCCCCTTCCCAGAGGGACAGGGGAGAGAGTAAGGTGGGAAAAAAAAAAAAGAAACTCACTCGTGGGTTGAGATAAGACAGTTTATTTAAAGCAAAGAAGAAAAAAAGCAAAGCAAAGCTTGGGCACACAGAAGCAAAAGACAGCAGGTTTTATTCTCTACTTCCCATGAGCAGCGATGGTCGGCCACTCTGAGAAGCAGAGTTTTGGTACGTGTGACGGTTGCTCAGCAGGCAGCCATCAGACAGTGAATGCCCACCCTCCTACTCTGTGCCTTAGCTTTTATATCTGAGCTGATGTCATATGGTATGGAATATCCCTTTGGTCAGTTTGGGTCAGCTGACCTACTTGTGTCCCCTCCCAGGATCTTGCTCTCAACTAAGGAAGGAATGTTACAGTGTTGGTGCTGTGCTCAGCAGTAGCAAAAATACCAGTGTGTTATCAACACCCTTCTAGCTGCACAGCACTGTGAGGGCTACTGTGGGAAAATGAACTCCAGATCAACCAGACCCAATACAACATGGAATAAAGTTTTTGCAGTCCGAAGCAGGCCTTGCTCCTATGAAAATTAATGACTGAATGAAAATTGAGAAAAAAACATTAATCCCACCCTTGGAAATACAGCTATGGATGTATATTTTAGATTTACTGGGGACATGTCAATGAAACTGACACAGAACATAATAGAGATCAACCCAAAGTCTAATTTAGCAAATTAACAGGAAGAAAAACTAACTAATCAAATTCAGCCATAATGCACCCTTCTGGCTTCACTATGCGATTGTAAATGCAATCCACTGTGGGAATAGAATTAATCCCTGTAGTTCTTCGAATTCCTGTTAGTCAGGAATCTCCAGTGAATCTCAGGGACAGCTTCTTTGTCTTTACAACTGTCTTACCCAGCAAATGGCAGGGAATTTCTCCTCACAAAGTACAATTTCCATTATACAGGGCCCACTCAGCTCGTATTCAGCTACTCTCCATTTTTTCTCTGTGTTTTTATTTCACCAGGCAGAGCAATACAACTCACATAAACCTAAACTCTATCACTGTGAATGAATAGATAGCGAGTGCTTAGAGAAACCTGAAGGTATCTGCAGTTGTGTAAAGAGGGAAATAAACACATAAGCATAAATAAAAGTACATCAGGAGGATCTGGTGTGCTCATTTGCTGCTGTCACATATACAGTGGTGTCACATATAAGGTTTCTGCTTGAACAATGCTAAGGGGGAAAACTTATTCAAGTAGACTCAACAGAACCACAAAAATGTCTTTATTTCTATGTTATGCTTTCAATATTCATATGGTACATTATAGTAATGATCTCTTTTCTTTTAGAGCATCTGATCTGTCTCCCCACACCCTTCCCCTTCCTCCACAGTGTCCTCAGTTACATAACTGTGGGCTCACCAAGAAGTTCTAACTCACCTTCAGTCAAAAGGCTTTACTAATAAACTTTGAGAACATTTAGAACACAGGATGTAGAAATCCTGCACACATATCCTTGTATAACTCCACAGTCAAAATCAGATGCTACAAAGAACAGTGCACTTAATATAAAAAACGAAAACCTTGAAAATTAAAATTAAGTTTAAATTAATTAGAAATTTAGAAAAAGAGAAATGTAGAATTTAAAACTTTGGAATGTTCTATGTCTACTAAGACCTGAAAATAATTAGAAATGTTAGCATTAATAAATCATTATCAAATTGTTCATTCTTCCACTTACACTGTGCTACAAACATTTTCAAACCTAAGTTGAGTATAAACAGAAACTGTGGCAAGTACAGATTTATTTTCTGCCTATGTACAATTGGTCTACAGAAAAAGTCCCTTGGCAAATAATTTTGAATTTTATAAACAACAGACTGTCTCTGACCACACCTTGTTGTTAATAAACTCATACAGCCCAGGAAAAAAACCACAGAAAAAACCCCACACTTTTACAGTTATAATATAATGTCAAATTAGTTTAATTTATATATGCTTCTTACTTTCCATCTCATGAAATTTAGCATTTCTGGGAGCAAATCATGCTAGCTGTGATAGACAAGTTTGTGTAAGATCAGAGTTTAGTATATATCTAATATTTCACTCAGAATCTGCATAATTTATTTACTTTACAAAGTTGTTTTCCACATTTAAAACTTACAGAAAAGAAGAAGGTGTGAACGCAACTGCAATTGACACAACAGAGCCACGAGTTCCCACTCTCCTGCCTCAGAATGACATGGGAACAGGAACAAGTCCTTCACTCAAGCTTAGACCGCAAAATATGTGTCTGCAGCCAAGCAAATGTGATGTATTCTATTCTGTGCCCTGCAAGTACAACTTTCTGGGAGCAGAAGACTCAGTTTCTTGATGTTTTTATTATCTCTTAATTCCATTTTCATTTTCATTGGCGTTTACAACACATCTACTTTGGGTCTGTTCTCTGTTTCTGAAGTTTGGATGTTCTGTCTGCATTTTATTGAGCTGTTCCATATGAAAGTATTGATTTAATCAAGCACATGAAATTTGTTTTTCTTTACTTTAATACTTCAATATCAATGACACAGCATTACACTGAAATGGTTTTTCAGAAAGGGTGTATTCTGAGCACCACTTCATCTGATCAAGACAAATATTTTGCTGAGTGTCACTATTTCCTTCAGTTCAGATCATGTCCAATACCAGAGTATGGACTAAGTTATCCTCTGTATTCTACAGGGATAAAGTTGTTCCCATGCAAGTCGAGAACATATTTGTATGATTGAAACAGAAATTAATTTTGCATAAAATATCCTGTAAGAGATTACCTTATAAAGCCACCTTGCAAATATTTGTATTGGAATATTAATTTATATTAAAGCTTTCCTTTGTTTGTTTCATTAATCTGTTCAATACATAATCTAGAGAAGACCCAGAAAGGAAAGAATATTTTTGGCTGTGTGCACATATATTTCTACATATTAACATAAAAGGAGGTTGAGGTTTTCTTAACTGCATTTCAGAACTAATGAAAACATAGCAGTGGTTTATTTCATTTACAAGGGGATGGATGGGTGTTTATTGCTAGCCACTGCAGACTGACTTCTCAGCTACAGTTTCATTTATTATTGTACAAAAAAAAAAGGTAGATTAATATAGATTTTCTGTGGGCATTCTCAGCCGCTTTCTCAAATCCCCTTTTAATAAGGAAAGGCTTATAAAGTATTGCATCAGCTGTATGAGCTGTGCCAAAAGCAACGGTGCTGAAGTCAGGAGTGTGAAATTCAAGCTGGTCCTTTCAGTTATGACTGTGGATATTGGAGTCATGCCCATGTGCACATTTCTCAGATAGCTAGCCCAAAAATCCTGCTTCTACAGTAACACCAGAGGTTTGTTGCGCACACTAAAACACATCATCAAGCTGTCTTTGCATCTCTTCTGCTGCTTCCACCTGTGGACCTTTCTTCTATTATCATATAGACTGAAAATAAACTCTTTGGGCAGGGACCAGTGGGAGTAAGGTGGGGGTTTTGTTCAGTTGGTTCAGGTTTATTAATTTGTTTGTGTTAATTTGCTGTTATGTTACACACTGGAGATTCAGGTAAAAGCAAGTGAAAAGGAGAAAAGAGGTAAAAAACCTGAAACTGTTAATGCTTAACTTCAATTTAGGTTTGGGTTTTTTTATTAACCAGTAAATGCAAATATTACCTTCTCAACTGGTTGCTGTTGTGTTTTTATAGAGCTTTCTTTGTAGGAGTTGGAATGAGGGTGATGCTGCAGAACAACCTTCTGCAGTTTAAACATACCCACCACTTAAGGTGTTGAATGCAGAAAGTTGGTTTCATCTGTTTTGTAAATTGTGCAGAAATGTACCAATTGTCAATTGTACTCATAGTCCTCAAAGCCTGGGATGCTTCAGCCTGGAGGAGAAAAAAGAGAGGAAGGAAAAGAATGCAGAAAGAGTCTATACAGCACTGAATGACTGGGACAGGGTTTTCTTCTGCAAACAACTGGCAGCCCAATATTGTAGGAAAGCTGAGTATGTTTTACCTTTCTCTAAAAGACAATGCCATGTTTTTGCAAAACATTGATAGAGTTGCTTAAACTAGGTAAACAGAAACCAAAAGCCATGTTATTGAAGACTAATACCCAAATTTTAAGTATCAGCTGCTCAGTTGAACTCAAAGCAACAGGGTTGTGAATCAGAGAAGATAGACATGTCAACGCCTTTGAAAAAGCTTCACCAAAACTGCGGGCCTGATAAGGAAGACATTTAAACTCTTCAGTAGTGGCATGCTCTGTAAAAAAATAAAAAAAAGAATCAAACAGAGACTTATTTCTTTGGATGTGGGGGTTAGAGATTAAGGCTTGCACTGTGGGAGTATTTGAGTGTGAATAATATTGTTAAGATTGAATCATGGATAGTCCATTAGATTAGAAACCAGCAAATATGGGTGTTTATCAACATGTTCTTGGCATTTGGGAGGCATTATATGCAAGACAATGAGCAAAAGTGATCGATTTCAGAATAAACTACTCTCCCATGGGACATTCCTAGACCTGGCAAAACGGATAAATTCCCATCTGGACAGCACCTTTTGAAAAGTGGGGACAGGAGCAGCCACTGTGTGTCTCCCCATTTGATTATAAACAATTTGATTTAAGTCCTTTCACAACGTAGAGAATCTGAAAGTCCCACAGGTGTATAAAGGCTCCTGAATTTTCTGGTTTTAACAGACTGGTTTTGAATGTTATTTTGAATTCATCTGCCCTGCAGAGTGTAAAGTGGCTGAGAGAAGCAACAGGAAAGAGTGAGAGGGGAGTCACAGAAAGGCCAGGGTGCACTCAGGCAGCCTGGGTTACCTCAACAGGATAAGGAAGAGGAAAAATAAGTAGATTCATTACAGGCAGTGCCATAAAAATATCTAACTGCATTTTGAATGAGCCTATGCAAACAGTGACTTTTTATAAAATTGCTGGATATCAACATGTTGGTTGGACAAGGGAGATAAGCCAAAAATACATGTTTTTGCAAATTAACTAGTGTAGCAGTAATAAATGCCAGTGCCTTATCAAGGTAACTGTTCATGCTAGACAGGTCAAAAAGTGAGCTGGTGGGGTTGGTTCTGAATGTGAAAAAGCTTCTGGTATTAAAAGAGTTTCAGTCCAGAGTGCTGAAAAGGATGTGCCATGCTTATGGCCAGAGCTGTTGTGATTAGAATCTTGCTGGAAATGATAAATGGGAAGAAGGGCAACCTGTTTCAAAAGAAAATCAAATATGGGGATATTTCAATTGTCCTTTGCTCCTTCTAACCATAAAGATCAAAATTTCCAAGCTGCCAGTGGAGAGACCCATTGCACTGACAGTGGGTGTCCCTTTGAGGGTTACAGTACAGCTTCTATAGTTGTTAAACATTCATTGTCATTGCTGCAAATTGTGTGCACTACAAGCAATTGGCTTTGCAGCACACAAAAATCCATCTGCACACCTTGCAAGAAGCAGTTTTTGCTTCCAGGTCTGTACAGAAAGTCTCCTGTGTTTAGACGCCGTGACAGTACCACAGACTGGGAGAGGAAGGAATAGCTAATTAGAGCTCCCTAATTCACCAATTATTTCAATGAAAAATAAGAAAAATGAAATGTAGAAGTGCCTCTTTAAAGCTTACTCTGTATAATTGACTTTTCTCCTGCACAAGTATTAAAATCTAAATCTAATTTCAATAATTATTGAAACTGATATTAATAATTAAATAAACTGATGTTTCATTATCTGCTAAGCGATGAATTCCAGCCATCCATTACCCTCAACACCAAGAAGTGTAACTGAACAGATGGCTTAGCAGTAGTTTTTCTTTGTACAGCTGACAGCAGAACAGCTTTTTTTCAGTGGAAGGAAGTAAAAACCTAATTTTTGAAAATACAACTCCTCAGAGACAGATAGTATTTATATATTTAATAGAAGTCTCTGTTCCCTACACATCTTGGGAAATTACCATTACTATTCTAACACCTTTTCTCAGTTCTTAGTTTTGCTTTGGTGGAGTTTTTTTACTTCTTTCAAAATAAGAGACTTTTATGTCAAAAGTATATCATGACAAATGTATTTCTTTTAAAAATGGGGAAAAAAATTCCCCTGCTGGGCCATATCCCCCCTCCTTTTTTTTTTAAGTCTTCATTTTATCAAAAAATGGTGCTAATCTGATTCTTAAAATATTGAATTTTTAGTAAGACAAGTATCTCGTTTAAGTTATCTTGCTGTCTAATCTTTGGTCTTTTGATACAAATCTAGCACTGAAGACTCAAGGACAGATGTGCCATGGATTAGCTGGGGTCAGACTGCTGGAAGGGCAAAGTTACATCATTCTGACCAATATATTGGTTAGAGGTCACTGTTGAAAATCCACAAAAGGAACAATTACTTAGGAATCAAAAAAATACAATTATTATGAAACAAACAAACAAAAAATGTTCTAAGAAGAGATCTTTCATATGTATCTGGTTTTATTTTCAAATTGGAATGGCCCAATTATGAATAAATTAAGCTTCAGGGGTTTGGTTTTTTCCCCGTCACAGTAAAAAATATCTCTTCTGTTGGTTTTGTAATGAAAGTTTTAGGCAGTTAATTAGAAAAAAATGTTTTGTTTTGTTTGCTTTGTATATCCTCTACAAAAAGGTTTGAGACACATTTAAGGCAATATTTATCTTAAAAAAAAAAAGAGAAAAGCACAAATACATTTCTATTATCAATTAAAATTAGTTGAAGTGAGTTTCATATTTTTTCCAATAATCAATGGAAAATGGATAATTAACATCCTTCCTTAGTCCACTAATGACATTTTTACGAACCTTGATTTCTCATCCTATACTTGGCAAAACCCTGTAAGGAGTTTTAGTTTTATAAATTGTGTTACATGTCCACGTGCCTTACCAACACAATTCTATTTCAATTTAATTCTTTTCAGGCTTTCAGAAGCCTTCAATAATCTGAAAAGTAACTGCAGGCAATTTCTTGCAACATTTTGATAGTGATTGTCAAAAGGCACCCAGGGCACACCGTTGATGTATATACATTATTTAAGGCTGAGCTCCCAGAATTTGAGATCCAACATTTCTGTAACTCCGGAACTCTGCTATTAATGCAAGTGTCTTTAGATACCTGGATTTGAAATGTTTACATACTTCTCAGATACTTCCCCTGGGTAGTGCAACTTAATCCAGGAGAAAGAAAACAGAACCTTCCCTTAAAAAATGCATGATACTGATTTCATAACTTAATTGTCTTCTTCAGGCTTTCATCCATTCTTCTTTTCTGTTCCTCAGTCTCTTTTGGTTCATTCCACCGTAACATATCACAGCCAGCAGTGCCATAATCTGATAAGGTTATCTCTAGGCTAGAGGAATAACCCAGAGAGACTTCCAACGTGTTGAAATATTTCTAAGTATATTCTTTAAGCCTTCTCTGGTATCATTTTGTCCCATGCCAATTAACAGTCCGTACAAAAATTGCTAGAAAGGGTTTGAGCACAAATTCTCTCAAGAGACCACTCACACAAAGTGATTTGTATCAGGCTACCCTCTTTTGGAGGTTAAGAATGTTTACTAGGGTAAACACAGTCTGTTCAGTGCTAGACAGCCTCCATGGCCTAGGAATTCCCAGGTGTGGTTAACAAGAAGTCCATTATTGACATTTTTATGAACCTTGGTTTCTCATCATATACTTGGCAAAACCCTGTAAGGAGTTTTAGCATTATAAAGCATATTACATGTCCACATGCCTTACCAACACAATTCTATTTCAATTTAATTATTTTCAGGCTTTAAGAACCAAAAGAGCAAGTAGGAATTCACATTTCCAAAGGCTTTGAAATTATTCAGAAAACCCACAGTGAAATGCAAGATAGTTTGTGTTTCAAATCTTGGGACAAACTATAGTGAACATAGTAAACCAATCTATTCTTCATTAAAACCAAACCACAAGGTCTCGGTGAAAAGTCTTCTTTTTGTTTTGCATCTGAAAAATTGCATTAGAAACACATTAATATATAAAAAAAGGTGTAGTGTGGAGCAAAAACAAATATATGGTTTCAGTGAGAATATGGACAACACTCTTACGTACAAGGTGTGATTCTCGGGGTTGTCCTGTGCAGGGCCAGGAATTGGACTTTGATGATCCCTTTAGGTCTGTTCCTACTCAGAGTATTCTATGACTCTGTGATTTAACAGTTAAGGTGTATAGCAGGTCTAGCAGGGCCCCATCCCTGGTAGGCTCATTTACCAGGAGCAGGAAATTGTCCTCTATATGCTCTAGGAATCTCCTAGACTGCCTCTTCTCCACTGTGTGGAGTTCCCAGCAGACATCCAGCAGGTTAAAGTCACCCACGAGAACAAGAGCTGGTGATTTTGAGACATCTGCCAGCTGCTTGTAGAATAATTCATCACCCTTGTCACCCTGGTTGGGTGGTCTGTAACAGACTCCCACCAGGATGTCAGCCTTGTTGGCCTTCCCCCTGATTCTGATCCACAGGCACTCAACCTTACTGCCTGTTACTGCCTTCAATTTCTACAGTCAAGAGACTCTCTAACATGTAGAGCCACCCCTCCACCTCTGCTACCTTGTCTATCCCTTCTGAAGAGCCTGTAGCCACCCATGGCAGCACTCCAGTCATCCGAGTCATCCCAGTACGTTTCCATGATGCTGACTACAGCACAGCTTTCCTGCTGCACGATGGCTTCCAACCCCTCTTGTTTGTTACCAATGTTGTGTGCATTGTTGTACATGCACTTCAGCTGGGCTGCTGATTTCACTCTTAACTTGGGCTTTCCACCCTCAGGCTCCTCTCTGGAGAGCCTGGTTTCAATCCCTTCCCCTTTCAAATCTAGTTTAAAGCCCTCCTGATCAGCCCCGACAACATATGGGCTAGAGTCCTTTTGCCCTTGCTAGACAGATGAAGCCCATCTGATTTGAAGAGACTAGGTAGGATGGAATTTGGCCCATGGCCAAAAAAACAAATTCTGCTGGTGGTACCAATCCTTTAGCCACCTATTGATGAGTTTCCTACTCCTCTCCTCATTCATCCCTGTTACTGCAGGAACTGAGGTGAACACCACCTGTGCTCCTGTCCCATTAATGGACTCAGTGCCTTGAAGTCCTTTTTAATCACCCTAGTACTTTTTCCATTCATGTCATTAATGTCATTGCTGCCAGCCTGGACTACCAACAGTGGATAATAATCTGAGGGCTGGATTAGCTCAGGGAGTGTCCCACTAATATCTCTTACCTGGGCCCTGGGAAGGCAGCAGACCTCCCTGTGGGATGGGTCTGGTCGACATACAGGGCCTTCAGCTCCCCTCAGAAGCAAGTCACCAACTACAACTACCCTTTTTTTTTTTTTTTTATTTTTTTTAAATAGCTGTGGTTGTAATCCATCTGGTAGATGGGGTGCAACCAGGAGACTCTCCAAACAGATCTTCCTCTTTACTGTCCTCTACCTGACTCTCTGGGTCCAGGGCCTCACACCTGTTCTTTAAGGGCACTGTGGGAGGTGATGGGGGGGCAGGAGGGGATTCTTTTACCTCTCTGGTCAGGGACCTGTTTCCATTCCCCCCCATCTACTTGGTTTGCTCCATCTGCCTGAAGGCAGGAGGGGCAGGGCTTCACCATCTCCTGCTGGACTTCTTTTGGGGGAAGGGGTGTGACTCCACCAGTCTATTTCCCTTTCACTTTCCCTAATCCTTCTTAGCTTCTCTACCTCTTCCTTGAGGTCTGCCACCAGGCACAGCAAATCATTCACCTGCTCGCATCGTACACAGATGACACTCACACTGTCCTCTGGTACTCATGCTCTGATCTGCATTAGAAAAAGTCCTCTTTCAAAAATACTATAAAAATTAACAAACCAGAAGATTCTCTTTGAGATCAAAGTAATCTCTTTAGTTCAGATCAAGTGTTTTAAATTTATTATTGTTGTTGTATTTATATTGTCATTGTTATTATTTAACAGTGTAAGTGTTGGTTTTAATTTAAGTGAGGTGAGACAGAAAAAAAGTCATCTACATCTGGTAGATATAGAATAAAAACTACCCATATTATTATATTATGTATTTAGATGTATAAATATAGTTACTACATATTACTATTGTGCATATATATATTATACCACAATGTACCTGCTGATTGGATGGAGTAGTGGTTTTCCCAATAAAGTGAAATCAATATCTATCATAGAAAGCAACAAATGTGTAACATTGTCGCATGGGGTCTTTATATACAATAAAGAAATGGAGTCTGCTCCCCATTGAGGTGGTGATCAGAGAGACTTTATTTCAAACTCGGCACTGTTTTTATCTTAAAACCATGTGACCTTGTGACCAATGACGTTATCGATTCCGGCGCATGTCCCTTGGGCTTCCCTGCCCTGGTGCATCCCCTGCACCCCTGGACATGCCTCCTACATAACATCTTCAGTTGTAATTGTCCCCTTCTCTTCTCATCTACATCTCATGTTGCCATATTCAGTTATCAACTAAGTTGCAAATGCAGAAAACAAAATACTGTCCCTATTCACTATTTCTTGTTTTCATTTCCCATTTTGTTATTTTCAGTTGGAAATCTATTCAGAACTTTTACTACGCAATATTAGAACATTAAAATGATGCAACTATTTGAAATAAGAGAAATTATCTCTCCTGTCATTATTACAAATGTACTTACTTTTATTCTTTAATTGTATTTCTAACCAAAGGTTAGAATAAGTTATCTAATGTGACTGTCTGGCCTTAAAAACTGAAAAACATATAAAACATGGGACTTTCTGTCTCAAAACATCTAGTAGCCTCTGGTGCCACACCTATACTTTTATTTAAGAATCTAAGGAAGCAAAAAACTGCCTGTGTGGTTAGAAAACTTGAAAACATATTTTTCCCAAAGCATTTCTGTAAATCTGCCCCAAGGCAAAGGAAAGATATTCACTATACAAGAACACATGTTGGCTAAACATCTTACTGGCTTCTGATGGGGATGAATCAGTGTTTTGTGAAAATTGTGATCACAGTACCTCATTCACTCATTCTTTCTCTACAAGTAGAAATTACAGAGCCAGACTGTCTCACAGGATATAGTCTTTTTTTTTTTTTTAACTCAGAGTGTTTTTTAACAACATGCATCAAGCAGGCAGTCCTAGAAATAAAGTAAAATGTGTCCTGAAATATTCAAATGATCAAGCAACAAAACCTGAAGCATTTATTTATTTTGCAGAACACTTGATACAAGAATAAACACCATCAGCAACCCCAAATGCTGAACAACTTCTCTGTGATTGCTCTATTCAAAAACAGTTGCACTCCAAGTCACAGGATCTTCATTATCACAATTATATGAATATCATCAAGATCTATGCTGGAACCTGTGCTGCTTTCCATAACCCTGCGCAATTCAAGTTACCTGTAAAATACGATGTTGCTAAACTGTCAACATTTTACCAGGGAAGAAGCAAGGAAATAGGGAATCAGGATTTCAAGTGTAAATCTGCAGAGCTTGAAACACATCACAGTATGCCACAGAATGTATGACAAAAGCCTGTTGTGACCAAACACCTGCAGTTTTCACAGTGGAAAACTTTACTGTCGATCCATCAGAATTGAAATTGCTTTTTTTCACTCAATTTTTCTTCACAGGTTAGGGCTTTTTTCACAGTCATGACACAGTCCCAGAGGAATATGTAATGGACACTTCAAATGTTTTAGGCCTACATCAGCTTGTTCTTGAAGGCAGGAGTCCTAAGTAATACCAATTTCGTGGTTAACTGTTGCAAAATCATGAAAATGCTTCTTTTTTTGTAAGAAGAAAATAAAAGAAATCAAGAAAAACAGGGGAGATAAATGGAGAAATGTCAGACAGAATGCTTTTGCAGCAAAAGACTTTTCCTAAAATGGCTTTAATGAAAGTTCAAGCCTTCTACAGTTGATGGCTTTCAGTATGCAAAGCCACTGATAACCACTTTATCAGCTAATTCTTTAGCTTGTAAAATGCACTTTCAGTGAAAAGTAGTACATGACCAGTTTGTCAGCCTGCAAAAATCCATCACAAGCTTGTAAAAGCTGTCCACTCCCTGGTGATTGATAGACTCAAGTGTGTTGTTTACAGAGAAGCCAAGCAGGTGTCCATGTTAGGGCAAAAGGGCTGAGTCGTAAAGATATAAACTTAGGAAGGATTTACTCCAGCTTCCCTTTGCTATCACTTCATTATTATTCAGTCATTATTTTATGGTCCATGTCAGTATATATTTTCCTGCTTTCATATTTTGTAAAGCATAAACTGGAAAGAAACTAACTTAGAAAACTTTAAAAAAGGAAATGCAGTCTGAAAATTACACACTTTTAAAGCCGTGCACTTGGTCCTGTCTTTCCTGGTAATACCTGTAACTAGTGTTGGTAATGCCTGTAACTAGTTTTTGTTATTAGATAGTGAAAAAAATTAGTCACAATGTGTGTGCTAAATTTAACAAATATTTCAGAACAATACATTTTGTGGGTCACAGAACAATACATTTGTGAGTTCCATCTTAAATTTTCATCTGTGTATAGTTGCCTAAAAACGGTGAATTTCTTCTCTGAATCATATCCTTCTTCATATGTCTCACTCAATTTATTGTGTACAATCTCTGTATAAATGCCATGTAAACTCATTCTGTAGGAACCTTCTCGTACAGAGGAGGAAAAAAATGACAATGATTTTTAAATAAAATCCCTACTGCTGCCATTTTTAGGATGTTATTTTTGAAGTATGTTATAATATGATTGTAAGTGCAGAGTCATACTGTGTTGACTTCAGAAAAAAAATTAAAAATTAAGCAATGTATGCAATGACCAGATGGCAGTAAGGATTTGGGAAAAGACTTGTAAAAGGTGAAGTGTCTGTACTAGCTGACCAAGATACTTGAAAATATTGCTCAGTCAGAGGAAACTGAAAATTCTAAGAGAAAACAGAGAACAAAAAAGCCAGAACAGAGCACCTTTAATCAAACCGATGGCCTGAGGAGTGTGAGAATGGTGTTTATCCAAGTACAAGTGTGTCCCTTTGACTTGAAGTATTATAAAAGTTCTGCACTTCTGAATCAGAAGAGGTCTGAGGCTGAAAGAAACTGTGAAAGCTCCCACAACTGCTTACATGAAGGTGAAATGTCCTCCACAGACGATGTGTCATTCCAGGGCAATTCAACATGCTTAGGATAGGTAAATATGGGAAACAAAGCTTCTAATTTTAAAGAAAAAAAAAGTGAATCTCATAAAATGCATAAGCACTATATTTAAATTGCATTTTCATATCCTAATGTGCTGGGGAAAGTATAACAGTTTCACTCTCTCTTACAAGTTTTCTTTGCAGCTGGTTACCCTTTCATGACAAAGGAGATTAAGTATCATCTGTCTACCTTCTCAGAGAGTAAAAAACCCATAATTTTAAACATCTCCAAAACTTCAGGAAATACTGTAAAACACTGATTGAAACTTCCCGGCTGTAGAAGAAACCTTGATTTGCAAGACCATATGGAAGGAATACCTGCAGGACACTGAACAAAGTGAGCTGCACAGAACTCAAATTAAACTTAGCTTAATATAGATTTATGTGACATACATGAAACCAATTGGATTTAGTCCTCTTAGCCACTGCTTAGCATGTCTTTATAATTTTGCCCCCATTTTTGTGGTACTCTTAACATTACGTCACTCATCTTTTCTTAAGAAGTTGTCTGCAAAGTATATTACATGTGAAGGTTTTGAGACTTGAACTTTTGCTCTCTGGGAAGCAATTAGGAAGAAGATTATAGATATTGAAAATATTATCTCTTTGGGTTTCAGTGATGTTTTAGTCCAACAAAGACATTACATTTTCTTAACAACCTGACCTTGCTAACTATAAATGTGGGGACTAATTTTTATGCTGGTGTCATTCCATTGAACAAAGTGTAAACTCTTAAATTCTAAAGTATATGTAACGACTCTCTGGAGGACAGAGTCTCTGCCTTCTAACACAGTGCTGTACAAGACTCAGGAGCTTCAAGGGACTTCTGCCCATCCAGAGGAATGGAACAAACAAGTGAAGCACAAGTAAAAAAAGTACCATGTGTTGAACACCTTTTACAACACAGCAGGTTAACAATGCTTCTCACAAACTGGTCTCCTACTGGAAGGTTTGATGCTTATCTGGAGTATCAGATGATTCTGTTCTACCAAGATAGAATTGCCAGGTGCCTAAAGCCACTAATTCATATGGCTTCAATACAATGAGGTACCTATCCAGGTTTCATAAGTTGGGCAGTTTTTATTATATTTCATAATGTTCAGAGAAAGAACATAAAAAGTTTTGGAAACAAAACTAATTATGGTTGTTCTAAGGAATTTACTTATCCTTTAACTTGAGTACTCTTGAGTACTTATCCTAACAGAGATCAAAAAGCCTTGACCAACAAACAAGCAAAAAGCTGACAATGTTGACCCACTTTCTTCTCTGCTAGTGATCACAGCAGAATTGTATCCTACACATTGGGCTGCAAGGCAGCAGAGCTAGAAAAAGATGTGGCCCTAGTGCCAGAGGAAGAAGTTCATGTCAAATGGCAGCAATGATAAAAGCAGGAAACATGAGCAGGGCATGAATGGGAGTGATGAGAGTGAATAAGAGCATTTGTTCTCTTCCTTGATCCAGCAACTCTATGTATCCCAGACTACCACTAATCCACAAGGCTTCAGAAAATTAAATACATTTCAAGAACCTTCTGACAGTTTAGCAACATCTTGTACAATTATTCTTCCAGAGTAGTGACCCTGCATAAAAGAACATCAAATCCTTCCCCTTGTTCAGTTATGTTGGCATCTTGTGCTTCATCAGAGCAGAAGCAAAACTCTGCTTTTGTGCTAATGATGTCTCTCTCTCAGTAAAACTTTGATAAGAGTAGAAAAGGAAATCTGATTCATGGCGTAAGTATAGAGTGCCTAAAGATAGCCCTGGGTTTGATTTAGAATGACCTGAAGTGAAAGTCAAGAAATCACAAGAATTAAAAAGTAAGATAAAAAGAGAAGTAATGAGGAAAAAAAAAAAAAAGAAAGAAAGAAAGTAGAAACTTGTAAGGAGCTTGCCAAGATTCATTGCTTCTTGGTGATACTTGAAGCATTATGTGGTTATTCAAGAGATTGAAGAAAATTGAGTCTGCACATACACATATACCCTGCTGTCCTCCTTAGCTTCCTAAGGCTGAGGGAATTCAGTCATGTGAGACTAAAGAAGAACTACTTGCCTTCAGCAAGGTCTGCAGTCAGTACAGATGAGGCATGTTAAACAGACCCTGGTTTTCCCTGGTTGCTGTTGTGGCCCTGTCCTGAATGCTGAGCACAAAGTCAGTTTGGCTTCTCCTTTCCTTCCCATTGTGGTGCTGGTGTCCATTGCCCAGATATTACACAGCACAGCTGAAAGGCTACATTTTTTTTTTTTTTTTGCCATTGATGCTTGTCACTACCTTCAAAAATAACAATCTCTAGCCAGATCTTTTCCCCTGTTTCTGTACCATTCATATTAACATGTGAACAGGGACAACCATGAATTACTATGTGTTTTTGACAAGGATGTCATAACTATGGAGGTGAAAATGAGTAGAAAACTGGCAGGAACATCTTGGGTCAGGAAATAAAATCCTATAATCCCAATCGTAAATTACATCAGGTTCTATCCTACAGTCACCAAGTTTTCTGTCCTCAACTCTATTAAAAAAGCTATTCTGTGACCTTCTTTGACAATTAGAAATCATTTTCTAAATTGCATCCTGAGCTTTTTAATAGCTAGTTGATACCCATTTGTTCTTGTGCCAATAGTATTCTTCCGTCTGAATCATTGTCCTACCCTCCTTCCTTCTCTCCTCACCTAATTAATATGTTAGAGAGAAAATACTGAGAATGTGCCAAATCCCTTCATGCTGAAAATAAGATTCCCCTGTTTTCTTTTCATTTTTTTTCAGACTCAGTGTGTCCTGGAATCCCTCATTGAGTTGCTTACTGTTAGCTTGCCCTTTATCATCAATAATACTCCCTTGGGTCTTCTCTCTGTCTAGAGGTGTGATGAGACAGAATGGGAATTGGAAGGTGGGTGAGCTCTGGCAACTTCAAAAATGTGAAAGGACTTGTAATATATGGGCCAGAATGGGGCCAGAGAAGGAGTAGCATTTCTCTGCTGAGGTATTCTTCCCTTCCCACCTTCATGAAACTTCTTGGAAATGTTTGTGCTCATCCGGAGTCTTGAGTCTTACAAATGACAGCCTTCAGGATTTTCAAAATCTTTCTTTCTTGTCCTTTCCCTAATTGAAATCTTGCTGGCTCTTGGAAGGCTAGTGAGGGTGGGATAGACATAATTAGCTCAACTCATCAGCTGTGGTATTGTGTGCAAGGGACAGGCAGACTGTCGTTTACAGTACAGCTGACAGCTCTCCATCTGCACTGAGTCTGAGCCAGATGAAATCTGCATTGATGCAGAAGTCAGACTAAGAGGGAAAGAGAACAACGTATGACCTGACATTTAAAGAAAACAGTGTCTGGGCATGCAGATCTGCCTTATTTCAGCTAAGCTTAGGCCCAAATAAATTATTATTCTTGACATGGGCATCACTTAATGATGTATAACATGTATATGCATTCTGCCAGTTTCCATGGGTACTGTATGGAAACATCTACCTCTTTTCTCTGGAACATTGCAGAGGCAGCCAAAGAGCCTGAGTCATGATGGGGGGTGCCATTGAAAAGCTTTATTTTCACTACAACACATTTTAGAATATAAGGCTTAACATTCTTGTTTTAATACTCAAAACAGAAATCACAGTCTACTACTGTCCCTTGGCCTGTTAGCCCTTGATTCCTGTAGTAGTACCTTTTATACCATGCCATGTGCTGGTGTGGTCAGGTGCCAGTGGGATATTTTGATCTTTTTTTTTTTTTGTTTTCTTATTTGATTATGTTTCTAGATTGATGTGTGAACTGAACTAGCTGAACATACCCACAGCAGTAGTTGACATCAATTCAAGGAAAGCAGCATGAAGCTGAAGGAGGGCTGAAAGGGGATTCATTTGGGCAATATCTCAGTTATAAGCCAAATAATGGGTCCTGTGAAACCGTGCTTCTGGGTTCTGAGTTCACTTTAGATATGGTCCTTGCTCTGTGTGTCGTTTTTTCATCTACAGGAAAAGTGACAAGCTCTTTCCCTCTTCAAAGGAATGCTGTGAGAATCAGGGAGTATTAACTGATTGGATACGATGAGGATGGAAGTTAAATGTCCATGTGAAAGAGAGAAGAATGCAGAGAATTACAGTGACTCTTTGTCCTAGAACACCAAGTTAAAGCTACAGGGAAAAAAACCAAACCACCAAGTTTTCTTCTGACATGAGTTATTTCAAAACAGTGACTTTGACTTTTGTATTTTGTTGGTGACTCACATTTAAAAGTTTCCTGTTTACTCTATCTTGAAAGTAATAGTCCCTATGAAACATTCAAATCACAAAAACCAATCAGATCTGATGGGCTATAAAGACAGAAAATGGTTTGACATGTTAAAAAAAAACAAACACACACACAAAAATCCTCTAAACTGAAAACAGATTGTCATGTGATTAATGCACCGTGGAATTTAGCAGGTCCACAATTAAAAGACTTAGCATATTTAGCTCCATTATGGTATAATTACCCAGAGACTGGTTTTGGCACTCATCAAGTGTACTTAACTTTATCAATATTTAACACTCTTCTCTTTTGCATCCAGCATTCTTAGTTAAGTACTTGAAATACCTCTGAAAATACAACAAATCATAGGCTGTGAAAGGAAGCACACCTTGAAAACCACAGAGATATCTAACTTAAATCAGTAATGGTTTAAATTCATTCAGCAACAACCTCTGCAGTGTCTTGCCCTTCTTTCCACATTCCTCATACACTCAAGTATGACATACTTTAAAAAGTTATAGTTTCCCTGGAAGACACAAGGAGTAATGGGGGTAATCCTCTTGACTGGAGGTCTCAGTGCTTTAACTTAGAGTACCTATAGAGCTTTCTTCTTTACAGAGATAAGACTGTTAGCAATCCAGAAAGGACCTGCAAACCCACCTCACATAAACTTGGCTCATCATGGGAATCATGTCTGTCTTTTCACTCATGGATGAATAAATAGATAGTGTGTGTTGCCCTAAGCCCAACATATAGAGTAACAGAGAGAGAGAAATAGAGGAAGAGGCGAAAAAGATTTAAGAACTTGATGGTAAAAATTGGATAGTTTGAAATAATGCTTGTGAAAAAAGGACAGAAAAAGAATTTAAAAGGTTGGAGTTTCATTCACCCTTGTGGATGCTTGAGCATTTTTGTCATGGGTCACATCAACACAGGGCAGTACTGTTCATACCACCAGAGAGATTTTCCCCACCACTTTGCGTGTACCCACCATTCCCTTGCAACCTGCATTACCCCTTCAGACCAGGCTGCATTTTCTCAGTTGCCTTTTTGCGCTTTTTATATTAATGGTCACTTCCTTGAGTGCAGACCACATTGAACAGCACCCAGCCTGTGGTTCTACAGGTGTGTTTCCTTTCACAGACTACAATTTGTTGTATTTCAGAGATGTTTCACAGACATAACTGAGAATGCTGAGTGCAAAAGAAAAAAGAGTTAAATTCAGTGCAGGGAAACATTTGAGGTCTTTCTTTTTCATAAACCAGAAAAGAAGAAAATGAGTCAGAGAAAAGACTGAATTCAGTACAGGTTTATATACTGTGAGATGGTCTTGCATGAAGCAAGTTTTAAAGGGTACTAATAAATTCTATATGAACATTTCCCTAGATCTGTAAAAAAATAATGTTAAAGTAGTAAGATGTCACGAGGAGATACAAGCCCAGATTGTATCTCTGATTCACTGAGTCAAATACTTGAACAGGCTGCCTAGGGCAGTGGTGGAGTCATCATCCCTTGAGGGATTTAAAAGATGTGTAGATGTGACACCTGCTGACATGGTTTAGTGGTGGGCTTGACAGTTGGGCTCGATGATATTTAGGATTTTTTCTGACATGATATTTAGGATTTTTTCTGACATAAATGATTCTGTGATACTGTGATTCTAAGCATACATACAGAACTTCCTGGGAAAGCCTTATCCAGCAAAATTTCCATTGTGCTTTACTGTTCGTGATAATGTATATTAGCAATAACTTAGACTTTCCATAGAAAGAACACTTGCTAAAAAAATTAAGAGAATGTTTTCCTGCATTTCCCTTCAAAGGAGTAAAAAGGAAATATCTGTCTGTGTTTTGAAGCAGCATTGTCAGCTGGCAGTTTACACTCTTTTAAAGAAAGAAGGTAGGGTGTTGTATGACTTAAAAACAAGGCTGTTATAAGCAGTTTGACTTACATCAAGTCAATATTCTGCTCCCTTATCTTCATTTTTAGCAATCAGTAGAAAATAAAAATTTCTTTTACTTTCTGTTGATGTTTTCTAGTTTATAAATTTTATTTACGTGTTTGTTCTTAATTCTCTATTCATACATTTCCTAGCACAGGGTGCTATGATCCAGCAGTGAAGCTGCTTAGAGCAGCCAGGGTGAGAAATAAAAACAAAGAATGTACTAGCTACCTTGATCTCTGTGCTTAATTTTGTTCTCATAAGGAAGGAGGGGGAAAAAAAGGTTGGAGAAAAGCAGGGAAGGCTGTGTCTACTCAAGAGAGCAGGACACTTAACCATGTGCCTGAGAGTGTTGTCCAAATGGTTCCTGAACTCTGGCAAGATTGGTGCCATGACCTCTTCGCTGGAGAGAAGTTAGACTGTCATCTCTTCTTTTTCTGAAGGTTTAGGGTCTCTCCCTTTCTCCCTTTTCTCTTTAATTCATGGATTTAAGGCAACATGGGGAACCTTTGGAGTCTTCCCACACATAAAACGTCCTTGTAAATTCAATCTCTAAGTTCAGAAATTGAGTGGCAGTGAGAAGAGGACAAACACAAACTGTTTATTTTTCACTTCACTGCAGAATCAGGCTAAAAAGGGGAATGTCAAACAGGAGAAGTTAAACTCTTGCATTATTGCCCCCTTATTCCAAGCCTTCTTTTTTTTTGTTTTCATTGAAATTCCAAACTAGTAGTTTGCCACTGAAAGTACTAGGCTGCATGCCACCATTTCTTTTTTTCCCTGTAACTAGACTGATGTTACAGATCATGGCTTTCCCAGTAAAAAGAAGTAAAGGACTGGAAAAAATGAGGTAAGGTCCTGTAAAGGGCTAGGGGATGCTCAGCAGACTTAACAAGGCCACAGGGAGACAATCAGACTCGTTATTTTACCCATCACTGAGAGGCCTGATAAGCACAAATCAGTGTAGCTCTAAGTAAGTTTCTTTGTTTAGGCCCCTCTAATTGCATCCAATTTGACTTCCCATTTCAGACAGTTTTAATTTTCACATTAGGATGGTATTGCTATGCTTGTCATCCAATCACATTCATTTACATAACTCTCCTCATGTGCATATATTGGGAGGGAGAAAAATCAATTTAGAAAATCCCATCAGAAGCTGGTTTTGTTCATTTACTTCCCTAGGCTGCAAATTTTCACAATTCTCAGCTGCCTGTGCTGTGCTAGGCAGAGTCAAATTATGTCCCCCTCTCAACAGCAGTTAAGACAGGTTAAATAAAATCTACATAACTCTGCCTGGGGCTACTTTTGGAGAGGGATCAAAACACAAAGGTTATCAGTGTCTAGTATCTCTGTGTGCATGAAAACAAAGATGCATCAGGGGAGGGAGAGCAGCTGTGGAAGGGCTGGGGGCTGAGATCTAAGTTTGAATTTGAAGGTGTCCACGTTCTCTGGGATGCTGGTCTTCCTTGTGACGTGTGTTGAATCTCATAAAAAAAAGGCCTCTTGGAACAGGAAAATGTCACGTCTTTCATTGACTGCCCCAGGAAAGGGTTTTAATGCAAACTTTTGGTTGTGAGCAGTCCTTGCCTGTGTCCTAGTTAGAACAGCTGGGACCGATTCATCACTGGGTGGGTGTAGCCCAAAACTGTGTATTCTATAGCCTTCCATGCCATTTCCCAGAAACTGTTATCAGTAGAGGCCTGCAAAATAGGAAGATGTTCCTGTCCTCATACCCTTTTATGGAATTCCCCGCTCTGAGGGAAGGACTGAGCATCCTCATACCCTTTTATGGAATTCCCTGCTCTGAGGGAAGGACTGAGCATTCCTGCCTGAACTGGAGAATATATAAACTTGGAGTTTCAGAACCTTTTCACCACTCATGGGATCCAGAGGAGGACTGCAGGCCACCGCTCTTGACCAGACTGCAGATCACTGCTGTCAGCCAGACTGCAGATCACTGCTCTCGACTGGACTGCAACTACCACTTTTCAACCAGACTGCAATCACCACTCTTGACCAGACTGCAACAGCACTCTCACCAACAGGTTTTTCCGTCTCCTTTTACTTTGGTCTCGGGGGGCCCAAAGAACACCACTCAGTTCATGTCCCAGGGTGCTGGGTTATATATTTGGGGTTTGTGGGTTAAAACCAATTGTTTGTCTGTATAATTGTACTTATTGTGTTATTTTATTAAATTGTTATTCTGGCTTATAATCTCTCTTTTGAGTTGGGTTCATTTCCCCTGCTGGTTTACCTTTAAACCAGCACACCCTGCCATTAAATCTCATCTATAGGCACTGTGGATCTGCTGTTCCTGCTAAATCTCCAGAAATTAAAGAAAAGCTTTCTGGGTTATGGTGACCTATGGTGTTATTTCAGTGTTTCTGTAGCAAGTAGGATGGAGGCATCTGTGTAGTTTTCTAAGTCTGTGACAAATCATGATGCTTTAATTGACTCTGTGTTGTTCCAAACCAAGCTTCTAAAAATGTTTTAGTCATTAAGAGATTTAGTAGTTTGAACGCTAATTAGTCATGACCTCACAGACCCAGGCAGAGTTAAGAAATACCCAAATGAAGCACCTTGCCTGGTTGTAAGAGTGGATTGGCATCAAAACCTGAATGGTTTACCAAAATATTTGGGTATGCAAATGAGCAACAAGATTCATGTAGTTTCACTAGGCAGGCAGCTGCAACCAGCAGAGACCCAGTGTAAGTCTATTGATGGAAAACCATTATTTCAGTTATTAAAAGTTACCATTATGCACAATAACTGCAAAGTACCTCTATTGCAACTTCTCTTTTCTGGTTTTGTTCCTGGTAGAGAGAAAACAGCACAATGATTTTATAAATGGTGGGGCTAGATGTACCATCAACAATTTAGTTATCAAATAATTTTAAATACCTCTCAGCTCCTGAAAGTTGTTTGTATATTAAATGGCACACTGTTTGCATTGTTCTGCAAGAAGGTATAAAGGGTTCTTTATGAATTTTCTGTAGGTTGGGGCTTTCTTAGAGAGAAAAGCATTGCTGCAGAAGCATGTAAACAAAACTACACTTTTTCTGAGTTGTGGGATCGTTTACATCTACCCACAGTGTATGCACCTGTACTGAAGACAGTGGAATGCTCTGCGTTTGGGGTAAACTTACAACAAAAACTTAAAAAAGAAAAGAAAGAAATTGTGTGATGAGGTTTGTTTTGTCTGTTGAGAGCTCTACTAATTAGAAAATAAAGACGGTATATGAAACCCACCAGTCAATCACCAACAGAGCTAATACACAGGGGTTTTTATTTAATTCTTTTTTTTCCTTTGGGTTCTTCGGGTCTCAGTAACCAAGGGAGGCCCTCCAGGAATGAAGGGCCCTCTCACTTGTGGAGAGATCTATTTTAGTAGGGGAGGTAGATTCCAGTGAATTGCTTCCCCGATTCCCAGATGACCCATTCTTGGGATTTCCCAGGACAAGTATTTCTGACCCCTCTGCAGCTCTTCTGGCCCCATCCCTGTGGGTGGGCTCTACAAGAGGTTGGGCTTAGGAATGGGGAGAACAAGTGAAATTGATCCTTTCTTTGGAGTGTTGTCTTGGGGAACTGTTTGGCAAGAGCCAAAAATGAGGACTGTGATATTTAAAAAAACCTGATTTAGGGGCCAGAGAAATGTGGTGTATTATGAACTGTGGCTGGAACAGGAAAGCCTAGATGTCATTTACACAGCATATACTATCTGTGGGCTTAGACACTTTGCAGTCTTATAAAAACTAGAAATGAACGTAAACTGTTAAACTTCTACATCTACCAATTCATGGACATATCAGAAAATACCCCATTTCCAAACACAGCTTTTACCACCATCAGTGAAAGCTTGGATTTAACACCACATTTTACAAAAATTATTAATGAACTGAAGTGTATCGTCAACATTTAGGTTAGTAACCCATAAAGTTGTAGACAAATTACTACAGATAACAGCAACTTCAATCATCATTTTGAGTAATTTCAAAGTAATTGGATTGAGTATGATCCCTAGAGGTGTATCTGTTCCTTCCCAGTACATATATATACACATATAAAACAAAAATGATTTTACCATTATTTCCAATGTGATTTTTCAGCATGACCTAAGGGACTTAGCAGTGTCTCATCAATAGTTTATAGGAAATTAGTACCTAATAAAGACCTTTGGGAGCTACTAGATAAAAAACATTCATAGGAAAGAGAGTGTCATTAAAAGAGAAATTTCCTGAGCAAAATTTTTAATTTCACTGGAGAAACATTTTCCTTGGTCAGATTGATCTGAACTGAAACATTTTGTTAGGAGGTTGCTTTGGGATTTTTATTTTGTCTGTACCTTAAACTTTTCCTTTCAGTTATTTACATAATGCATCTCCCTTTTAAAGCACCTTGGACAACTGCGGGGTGTACATGTGTCCCCTCCTTTTTTAAGTGGCAATGACTTTGTCCATCTTTGTGTCCACTTCTGCTACACCTCAAACACTTCTGCTACACCTCAAACACCTACTGAGGTTGACATGTAGTGCGCCATGGGAGCCACCTGCTGACCCTGTGTCGAGGAAAAAAAGGGTTATTTGGGGAGCCTAACCCATGGGAGGGAATGAAGAGATAAAGTACCTGAACTATAATTCCTGTGTTCCTCAAAACATTGTACAACATTGGTGCAAATTTTATGCTGCAAAACAAGAGTACAGATCTCAGTACTGACGATTTGAGTCTGCTTTTTGCTCAATAAAAAGTAGTTAGTTGGCTTTTCCTTGGAGATTTGGCTTTTACCCCGAGGCTGGTAATGTGCTGGAATTTCTGTCCCATGGAAAAGCATTACATTTACTCTTAAACCAGGGCCCTTGAAAATCTGCACCAACACATGTTGTACATCTTCTCTTGCCCCTTATTTTGGTTTTCTTCAGCACATGCCAAAGTTTCCTTCTTTTCCTAAAGCCTGGGGTAGGTCCTCTGCTCTAATCATCACTATCTCTAGACCTTGACCATCACTGTTCCATGGTCACCACAGCCTGTGACTTTTACCTCCCCAGCATCCCCTCCTTGCTACCAGTAGGTCCAGCTCTACCTGTCCCTGCTTGACCCCTTCAGAAACTGCACCATGAAGTCACTCCTGACACACTCCAAAAATCCCCTTATGGCTCATGTCCAGCCTTGTTTCCCTTCAGCTGATGTGAGAGAGGTTAAAGTCCCACAGGAGATGCAGGATGGTCAGAGTCTAGTGGTCAGTAACAGCCCCCACAGCATCATCTGTCCCCTGCCCTCTTCTTCAGCTCTTCCTTAGCCTTGTACCACTAAAACCCTCACAGAAGTGACTGTCAGGAAGCAGCACATCTGTGTATGAAGAGAACTCATTACTTTGCTCATATACTCTTAGTGCTTTTGCGAAGACTGATGCTGTTTCCACCACAACTTTTAGGGCTGCAGAGTGCTGCCTGTCCTCATAACTCACCATAGACCAAAACACTCACACAGAAAATGTCCTGAGTTTGATGCAGCACACACCTTTGCCACTCCTGATCCATCATAAGCCACCCAATATATAGGAGGCAAAAATTTAATTCTGATCTGACAAAAGGATTTTGAGTCTTCTCAGAGCCACCTCCACAGGGTTCATCACTTCTAACAGGATTAGAAGATGCTTTGGGAGCCTCCCTGGCATAAGGCAGAGAGACCTGTGCCATTTCTGGTGACAAGAAACAAGGATCACTGTCATTTCTGTTCAAATAATTATCTCAAAGACACTCCCCAGTCTACATTGCCCCTTGAAGAACTGTTTATCAAAATGGAATTAAAAATAGAGAAAAATTATCATAATTAGTTAAATACCAGTGTTTCCCACCAATTATTTAGCAAAGAAAAAGCTAGTGAACTAATTGAAATATCTCAAATTATTATTATCAGCCACTATTGATAGTAATTCTCGTTTATATAATTAAACTTCATTTTAAAATTTTGCAAGTTTGCTGTATAGATGTGCTGGGGCCTGGCTAATGCTTATCGAGCTGCCATAGACCACCTTCAGAGGGTTAAGGTCGACACAGAGACCCAAACCACGCCACTTGAAACCAGTGATGTCCCTATTAGGTCCACAGAAGTTGGGGTCCAAACACAACCTGAAGTCAATGCCATTTCTACTAAGTCCACTAGAACCGGGACCCAAGCTAAGAACCGGAAGGTCATCATTGCCCCTATAAAGAAGAAGAAGACGTGGGTAAGGGAGATCAAGGAACTTACGGACCCATCTCCGCAACTAGAACGCACATAAGAAAGAGAAGAAGAAGAAGAAGAAGAAGGAACAGAGGACGTAGTGGACGAAGGAGCGGCAGCAATGGGAGAAGGAGCAAGAGCAAGTGATGAAGGCACGACAGCAAGTGATGAAGGCGCGACTGCGAGAGAGGAAGAAGTGGTTGTGACTGAGGAAGGAGCGATTGGAAGAGAAGAAGTAGCTACCAGAGAGGAAGAAACGGCTACACGGGAAGGAGCACGTCCAAAGGAACTAGGGGCACACCCAAAGGAATACAGAATGGCATCAAAAGGAAAGAAAGCAACAGTGCAAACGGCCGGTGGTATATTGTCATTTGATGATTTATACCCTGACTACACATTCAGTGTTGCAAAAGACGCAAAGAAGGAGCCAAAGCATCCCCCTCAGTTGGAGGGGGAATTATCCCTACCCCTCCAGACCCAACCTTCTCTTGGAGGTGTGAATGATTGGAGGAGGAGGCCCTTATCTCAGCACGTGAAAGATTACTCACTACCTCCACCCGCGGGGTATCACGAACGACACAGGAGTCCATCCCCATGGCGTGACTGGTATAGAAATCCATCTCCACGGCGTGAACGACGCAAAAGTCCATCTCCGCGGTGCGAGCGGCATAGGAGTCCATCCCCACAGTATGAACGGCGTAGAAATCCATCTCCGCGGCGTGAGCAATATAGAAGCTTATCCCCACGGCATGCCCAGTCTCCACCTCCACATGAGAGATATAGGGAGGAAGGGGGAGCAGTCCCACGTAGGAGTGGAAGAGTAAAGAGAGAGGTGGAAAAGATTCTGCGTGGGAGAGATGGACAAGAAATAATGCGAGAAAGTGAAATTACACAATCACTGACCACAAGAGAGCTTCGAGATTTACGGAGAGATTATATGCGCTTGCCTGGTGAAGAAGTCCTCACCTGGCTGGTGCGATGCTGGGACAAGGGAGCTGATAGTCATGTAATTGAAGGTGATGAAGCACGACAGTTGGGATCCATTGCTTGAGACCCAGTGATAGAGCAAGAAATGGGGAGAGAGAAAATGGCGTCCAGCCTTTGGCTCCGAATCCTCCACGCGGTGAGAGTGAAATACCCATTTAAGGAGTCCCTGAAGAGTTCTTCAAGAAGGTGGGGAACTGCAGAAGAAGGCATCCAATACCTACGGGAATTGGCCATGCTGGAGATCATCTATTCTGATCCAGATTATTATGACATCCAAGTTCCTGAGAGTGTTCCCTGCACGCAACCAATGTGGAAAAAGGTAATTCAAGGTGCTCCTAAACCATATGTTTCCTGCTTGATATCCTCATATAATCCAAAGATGGAGGAACCAAACGTGGAAACCATGTGTACTTGGATAAGAACCATAGAGGAAAATATGGAAGACTCCTTCAATCCCCTCTACTGACGCACCTACGATAGGGAAAGAATGGAGAGAGATTATGAATATTCCAGATATGAGGACGACCTTAGAGACAGAGAGGACAGAAGGTATAGAGATTACCAAGAAAGGCCAATGGGAAGATCACGACGGGACCGACAAAGACGACCTCGGCCTAGACCTCGATCCTGGTCTCGATCTCGCTCACGGTCCCTGTCATTCACACGTCGAAGGAAAGAGAACTCTAAGCGTTGGTCACGTAACCAACTATGGGCATACCTTCATAGTAAAGGAGAAAACATGAAGAAGTGGGATGGTGAACCCACTTCTAAGCTTGAAGCTAGAGTGAGGGAGTTGAAGCGAAAGAAGACTGACAAGAAAGTTGTCTATGTAGTAGACAGAGATTTCTTAGAAGAGAAACTGCGATTGCCGAAACACGAGAAGATGGAGGTCCACTTCGACAACAGCAAAAAGTCTAAGAGGTCAAAGTCAAACTCTGACGACGAATGCTCTGATCAAGACCAGTAGAGGGGCCCTGCCTTCTGCCAGGAGAAGGAGAGGGACCAAGAAGATAACCGAGTTTACTGGGCTGTGTGGGTTCGATGGCCTGGCACATCGGATCCTCAGAAATACCAGACCTTGATAGATACTGGAGCCCAGTGTACTGTAATGCCTTCAGAGTATAAGAGTACCGAGACTGTTACTATTTCTGGAGTGACCGGAGGGTCTCAAGAATTGCCAGTAGTAGAGGAGGACATGAGCTTGACGGGAGACCAATGGGAAAAGCGTCCCATTGTGACGGGGCCAGAAGCCCCTTGCATCCTTGGTATGGACTACCTAAGAAGAGGATACTTCAAAGACCCGAAAGGGTACCGGTGGGCTTTTGGTATAGCCTCGGTGATTGAAGAGGAGTCCAAGCAATTGTCTGCCCTTCCTGGCCTCTCAGAAGACCCTTCCATTGTAGGATTACTGCGAGTTAAAGATCAAGAAGTGCCAATAGCCACAACAACTGTACACAGACGACAGTATCGGACAAACCGAGATGCTGTGATCCCTATCCACAAAATGATCCGAAAGTTGGAGAGCCAAGGGGTGGTCAGTAGAACCCATTCACCCTTCAACAGCCCCATCTGGCCTGTGCGTAAATCCGATGGAGAGTGGAGACTGACTGTGGACTCTCGTGGCTTAAATGAAGTTACGCCACCGTTGAGTGCTGCCGTGCCAGATATGTTGGAGCTCCAATACGAGTTGGAGTCCAAGACAGCAAAGTGGTACGCCACCATCGACATAGCCAACGCGTTTTTCTCCATTCCTTTAGCGGCAGAGTGCAGGCCACAGTTTGCTTTCACCTGGAGGGGCGTTCAATACACCTGGAATCGACTGCCCCAGGGGTGGAAACACAGTCCAACCATCTGTCATGGACTGATCCAGGGCACACTAGAGAAGGATAAGGCTCCCGAACACATCCAGTACATCGATGACATCATTGTATGGGGGGATACAGCAAAGGAAGTTTTCAAAAAAGGACAGACGATCATCCAGATTGTCCTCGAGGCCGGTTTCGCTATCAAGAAGAGCAAAGTCAAGGGACCTGCCCGAGAGATCCAATTCCTAGGGGTGAAATGGCAAGATGGACGACGCCAGATACCAACAGACATAATCAATAAGATTGTAGCAATGGCTCCCCCCACCAACAAGAAAGAAACCCAAGCTTTTCTGGGAGCAATAGGTTTTTGGAGGATGCATATCCCAGAATACAGTCAGATTGTGAGCCCTCTTTACTTTGTGACCCGTAAAAAGAACAATTTCCAATGGGGTCCTGAACAACAACAAGCTTTCAAGTAGATCAAGCAAGAAATTGCACATGCTGTGGCTCTTGGACCAGTTAGAACAGGACCAGATGTAAAGAACGTGCTCTACTCTGCAGCTGGAGATAAAGGTCCCTCCTGGAGCCTCTGGCAAAAGGTACCTGGTGAGACGCGAGGGCGATCACTGGGTTTCTGGAGCCGAAGCTACAGAGGTTCTGAGGCAAATTACACCCCTGTGGAAAAGGAAATCTTAGCGGCGTACGAAGGTATATGAGCAGCTTCAGAGGTAATTGGTACCGAAGCACAGCTCTTCCTGGTACCCCGATTACCAGTCTTGAGCTGGATGTTCAAAGGGAAGGTGCCCCCTACGCATCATGCCACCGATGCCACGTGGAGTAAGTGGATTGCTTTGATTACGCAGCGTGTACGATTGGGAAGCTCAAATCACCCTGGAATTCTGGAGGTTATCACCAATTGGCCTGAAGGTGGGAACTTCAGTCTGGCAGAAGAAGAAGAAGAGCCAGTGAGCCGAGCTGAAGAAGCTCCGCCATTTGATCAGCTGCCAGATGAAGAAAGGTGTTATACCCTTTTCACTGATGGTTCTTGCCGTATTGTAGGAAGGAACCGGAAGTGGAAAGCAGCCGTTTGGAGTCCCACCCGACGAGTGGCAGAAGCTGTTGAGGGTCAAGGCGAGTCAAGTCAATTTGCAGAGCTCAAAGCCGTCCAATTGGCCCTGGACATCGCCGAACGAGAAAGATGGCCGAGACTCTACCTCTACACAGACTCGTGGATGATAGCCAATGCTCTATGGGGATGGTTAGACCGCTGGAAGAAGATGAACTGGAGGCGTGGAGGAAAACCCATCTGGGCTGCTGACTTGTGGCAGGACATCGCTGCCAGAGCAAAGAGTCTGAATGTGAGAGTCCACCATGTAGATGCCCATGTGTCCAAGAAGCAAGCTAATGAAGACTATAATAACAACAGAGAAGCGGACCGAGCTGCACAGATAGGGGTGTCACAAGTAGACCTAGACTGGCAGCAGAAGGGAGAGTTGTTCTTAGCTCGATGGGCCCATGATGCTTCCGGTCATCAAGGCCGAGATGCCACCTACAGATGGGCACGAGACCGAGGGGTGGATTTAACCATGGATATCATTTCTGAAGTTATCCATGATTGTGAGACTTGTGCCGCTATTAAGCAGGCGAAAAGACCTATGGTATGGTGGACGATGGAATAAGTATAAGTATGGAGAGGCATGGCAGGTTGATTATATCAAACTGCCACAGACCCGCCAGGGTAAGTGCCATGTACTTACCATGGTGGAAGCAACAACGGGATGGTTAGAGACTTTTTCAGTACCCCACGCAATGGCCCGGAATACCATTCTGGGCCTTGAAAAGCAAGTCCTATGGAGACACGGGACCCCAGAACGTATTGAGTCAGACAATGGGACTCATTTCAAAAATAAATTAGTTACCACTTGGGCGAGGGAACATGGTATCGAATGGGTGTACCACATTCCTTATCATGCACCAGCTGCTGGGAAGGTTGAGAGATACAATGGATTATTAAAGACCACTCTAAAGTCATTAGGTGAAGGAACTTATAAAAACTGGGACAAAAACTTAGCCAAGGCTACCTGGCTAGTTAACACCAGGGGTTCTATCAATCGAGCTGGCCCTGCACAGGCAGAATCCCTTCACATTGTTGATGGAGATAAAGTTCCAGCAGTCCATTTGAGGGGAATGCTAGGGAAAGCTGTTTGGATTACCCCTGCCTCAGGCCAAGACAAACCCATTCGTGGGATTGTCTTTGCTCAAGGGCCAGGACATACATGGTGGGTAATGAGGAAGGATGGAGTCATCCAGTGTGTGCCTCAAGGAAATTTAGCCTTAGGAAAAAACTGATTGTATGTCCTAAGTTGTGTTCTTACAGGAAGCCAGTCACCAGATGAGAGAGAGACCTGAACTAAGCCGATGCTGGTATCCGGTGATGAAACAGCCATAAATTGGAACTTTAATGGTGACTGAGGAGACCAAAGATCTGGACTGAACTGACATCGGCATTGATTTTCCAACGACGAGACGACTATGCCGAGAGACCAACAAGAGCTATATATATATATATGTATATGTATATGTATATGTGAATATATATACGCGAACGTGAAACATAGGTGTTACGTAAAGAAATAGTATGGAATAAGGGGTGGAGAATGTGGTGGTTTCACCCTAGGCCTTCCTGGAGACCAACTTGTAACCAGGAAGGAACTAGAAAAGTGATCACGGAAGTATTCCATGCTATTCCTTTACGTAACTGGAGGTATAAATAAAGCCAGTGGGAGGGATCGCGCCCTCTTCCTCTCTGGCGAGGTTCAAGAACGGTGGGTCCCTGTTTCGGTTGGGCTTATCTGGAGCCGAGGCCTACAGTGACTGCCGTTATCCGCCACACGTGAGGGAGAGCCTTGGGCCGCGTCAGGTCAACCTGCCTGTTCGAAGGGAAGTGGTGAGATTTCTGCTAGTTTGCCTTTGGCTGGCTGTTTGACTTGCTCGGTCCTTGCCCCTTTTTGTCTTTCTCCCTTTCCCTTTTCCCCCCCTTCCCCCCCCCCCGCTGTGTGGTATTCTCCTTTTGTGTATCTGTCTCATATGTAAAATATATATATATATTTGCTTTGGCTGCTTAGTTTTTTTTTCCCTCTTTTCCCTCTCTGGGAGGCGGGTCCTTGTTGTCGAGTTTCGGGGGACTTGGCGGGAAGCCAGCTTGAAACTTGTACAATGATAAAGGTGAAGTACAGAGGGAGAATATCAGGTCACTTTTTTACATACAGGGTTGTGATACGTTTTGTTGGGTGGTCCAGCTGATGTAATCAAAGTGTAACTGAACTGTTTCTTTTGGAAATACAAAGTAGAGACTAAGAACACAATATCAAGCTACAAGTACTCCTCTGCTACCACTGCCCTTCTCTCTTCAGTCTCTCCCGTGAGTCCAAGTACAGCTTTCTTTTAGCAAAACCCTGGATCTTCATATGGATTCCCTGGAACTCCAACCCATAAAGACTTTATCTCCGTACTATAACCTTGCCTTACACCTTTCCTCAGGAGCTGGCATGCATTGCTCCCTGACCCCATGAATCTTTTGCTTCAGTGCCTAAGAATGTCGATCTCTCTCTTCTCTATGTAGTGCTCTATTTGGGTAGACAGTGAAGTGCTGACCCATAAAAACTGGTGTTCTGTGGCAGACAGTGACAGTAATTGAGTCATGAAGTTATGTCAGAAGGGATCTTTGGAGGTGGCTGGTAAAGCTGCCATGTCACAGACAGACCTACTCCCACCTACCCATGATGGGGTTCCCACAGTTCATATGATGGGAACCAGCCCAGGCCAGGCTGTTGCAGAGATGTGTCCTCTCTGCCCTGCTGACATGTCCTCTTCTCCACACTGTGTCCCAGGGGAAGTCCAGTCCCCTCATCCTTCTCCTCACCCAGGCAACAGACTTTACCACGTACCAGTCTCTGACTCCCCACCAGACACTGTCTCCTCAGACAGACTGTTTCCCAAATAATGACCACTAACACCAAGTCAGCACACCCTGACTGGCTGCTGGCCAGCCAGAACCCTCTGTTAGACCCCATCTGTGAAGCAGCAATTACTGCAGAGCATTGCTCTGGAGCCCCAGGCACAGTGTTGGTAATGTCAGGAACCTAAAATAAAAATTTCTATCTGCATTTTCTGTGTTGTTTTCTATATAGGCACAGTAAACAGAATGAATAATCTGGCACACAAGTTCGTCTCTGCAATTTCATACCTGGAGGTATATCAACTGTCTAACTACGTAATCAAATTTCATAAAATACCCAAGAGTTATGAAAGCCTGTAGTTGTGGACACTGGTGTGAACAAGTCCAGGTAGATGAGGTTGGTCTGTCTGTGTTAAGTATAGTTCTATGCAGCATTTCAATACCTTTCTCTTTTTTGATGTCTATCACGAATAATCACAAGGTATTTCTATTTACATTACCTAGGATCAAATATATTTCATGCTTAATTGGTTTTGATTTGCTTAGGAACTATTTGCAGGTTTTACTTAAAATCTACTTTAATCAAAGTGAGCTTTCCTCTCAGATTAACAAATCTTGAATCATATCTGAACTCCTGAATTTTGGAAACATCGAGGGAGTAATTTTAATGAAAAATTTACATGTTTCCTTAGAAGCTATTTTAGACAGAAATAGGCTAATTAATAACAGAAGAAGGCACAAGGAAATCAGAAAACAAGCTAATAAGCATGTTTCAGTTTTTCCAGTTCAAAGGATTTGTGCCATGCATTTTGTTCACCCAGTACCAAAACACAGTCCACCTTCTCTCACGTGATAGACTTGCCAACCTCAAACAAACAAAACAACAAAGAAAAAACAAAGCAAAGGCAAAATACCAAAATAAACCAAGACAAAAACCTTTGAACCATCATTGCATTAAATTCCATTTTCTTCAATCCAATGGCATTTATCCAGCTGCAGCTGTGGCTGGCACATTAGCAGGGCATTTGGTAGCAGGTACTTTATTACCTATCTGGCCTGATACAGAAATGGCAATAGAAGAAAAATGGACCACTAATTCTATTAGAGGGAAGATCAAAAGGAGAAATTATTTCATAGGTCATTTCAGGTTACTTTGAGAATGACAAGAGTATTCTGAGTAGACTCAAAGGAATACTTTTGGGCAAACAACTGTATTTGTAGCTCAGGACAATCTCCCAACGGATTCCTGACAAATTCTTCTATGACTCTTAGCCACACAACTCTCTCCCTCTCCCAAGGCGAGGGAGTACACAGGCATGTGTACTTTCACAATAACAGGCCATTAGAAAGGCATCATATCCTTGAAAATATGGTGTCTTTAAGTTCAAGTCAAGAATGTGTCTAGCGAAAAAAGGTTTCAATTTTTTAAGCTTCAATACAAAGTTGAATCAAGGTCTACAATTACTGAAGACATGACTTGGCACCAGAACAAAAGGACAGGAATTCAAAGGCTTAAATTCCCTGTGAATCTCCTCCAGGGTCTGAGGAGCAAAGATCACTCTCCTGGGATGTCTGCCTCAGCAGCTCTTAACATTCTTTGCTTCCTTACGGTAGTCACATCAATATTGAAGATTTTGTGTGCCAGGCAGAGTGGGATACATCTAGAAGGAATTTGGTCTTTTTGATTTGGAACAGTTCAGTGTTAATTCTTAAACCCAATCTGGGTGAAAACCAAGCCTCTCACTGTGTTGCTGGAGGAGGAAGAGGTTGCATTTGGCCCAGGCAGTATCCTTAAAGGACATTCAGCTGCAGAGCCACATCCTGCACATCAGTCCGGAGGGTACCGGCCTCTGTAGGCTGAGAAAGGCATTGACAGGAGGACACAGATCTTTCTTGCCAGAGAGGCTTCTACAAAATGAAGGGAATTAGTGCACACCTCCTTTTCAAGCTGTTCCTTTGTGCAGTTCTTCCATCTCTTAGTATCTTAGCCCCAAAGATGAAAATATCCACCCTTGTTCAGTTACATCAGTCAAAATGACTGTTCCTTTTGGTGCTCAGTGAGACATACAGGATTAATTAACACTTCATTGCAACCCTGAAACCCCTTCAGACTGCTGCCAGTACTGAGTTGATGGAGAAAAATTTACTTAAATAATTCCATCCAACTAACTACTGAAAGAAAAATGATGAATTGGTATCTCTATCTGACTTTCTTTTACAGCAGAGAACATTCTTATTTAATGTACTTCCTTTCTTTAATGTGCACTACCAAATTTATAGCCGACTATTTATGGAAAAATATTAACCTCCAATGGATTTGTTTGATTTTATTTTATTTTGTTTCCAAATCAGGCAGTACACTTATTTCCAAAATGCAGTAAATTGACTAGGATGTTATAGAAGCCTGAGGAAGACTGAGTTATTTTTAGAGACTGACACATCATTTGAACACATGACGGAGTGTATTATTTTTAAGTATATACTATTGGGGTTCTGACTAAGGATGTATTTTGAATTAGGACCTTAGATGGGGAGTGAATATCTATGTGGAAGATGATTAGGGCCTTCTCAGTTTTTCTGGGTTTTGTCATTTCACCCTAACTTTACACCCTTTGTCTCATCCAAAAATAGCTTAAAGGTAGTGACATTTTCTGGAAAAGAGACAGGCTCCCTGAGTGTACTGGAGGCTACTGGTAGCTTGATTTTCCATAGGTATTTAAACACTGCCATTTGTCTGAATGATCATTGAAAGCTTCCCAGAAATCTCCTTGCTCAAGAAAGTTATCCAGATAGATATTAATGGGTTGAATAAATACAATAACAGTACAGAACAAAATTTAAAAAAAAAAAAAAACAAAACACAAACACAAAAACCTGCCTGCATCCAAAACAAACTCACAAGAACCAGGAACAATTTTACCACTTTTACTATTATCATCTCAAAATAGATTTGTCAAATTAAACACTACCTCCAAATTGATAGGAAGAGTTGCAAGATAGTGATAGTCTAGTCTACTGTAAAAAAAATTACAAATGATTGTTTGTTTTCAAATGTTACTACTAATTATATGTTTTATTAAAAAAAAAAGTTGTTGAAGCAAAGACTAAAATTCTATTCCATTTGCCTTACTTCTCAGGTAATAATTATCAAAAAGTGTTTATTTTAAGAATTCTGTATGTCCTGAACCCCCAAGGGCTACTCAAATGCTTTGAAAATACAACTTTACCTTGGTCATTGTCTCACACATCTATGGTAAATACATAGTTACTGTGATGTAATACAATTATGGCTATATAGCAATATATTACTAAAATTATTTTTAGTAATTGTTTTTAGTCTTGCTATTATTATATAATGAAGTGGACTTAGTGTGAGTCTTTTCACAAAACTCCAAAGTTTTATGGAAAATGTCAGTTTGCTCACTCCAAACTGTTTCAGCTGAAACATACCCAACATTTGAACCTCTGGTGAGGTCAGGAGATGGTTCTAAGGGATCAGTGCCTAAATTACGTCAGAACTCGAGACCCGGATTCCTTAGGGAGCTTGATGAAGCAGAGTACCCTGACCTGCAGAGCTGGAAGTGGCAGACATGGATGCAAGGCTGTTTCTTGGAATCTCCCAGAAGGCTCAGCACCTGCAGGGCTGAGAAGAGCATCATCACTGAGCAACTGTGAAACACTCTTTGTTTCCTTAAATACCATGGCACAGTGTTTCTTCTCTCCCATGTTCTTTCCACTCATGGAGATGGGTAGGGGGAGAGAAATCTTCTTTCAACTGAACTTATCTGTAAATTCCTGAAAATATTCACCTTTGGATGTAAATATAATAAAAATCTAAAGCTTTCACAGAATATTCTGAGTTGGAAGAACCCACAAAGATCATAGAGTTCAACTCCTAAGTGAATGGCCTATATGGGGATTGAAACTATGACCTTGGCATTACTAGCACCATCTTTATGGATAGAATGAATTTTATTCCTGGAAAATTTCATAAAAATAAACAATATCACTAAGGAAGCTGCATGAGAATGGAATAATTTTGTATATATCCAAATTTTGGAAAGATCCTAAAAACATCTGGTTTTGAACACAGTCCACTGGAAGGAAGATTTACAAGGAAAAGTAAATGTCTTGGTTATTAGAACCTGAAAAAACTCCATTATTTCCTAGTGAAATCAGTCAAAATATTCATGTTTTATTATATTCATAAGCAATGCATACAGTTGACCAGTTCTAAAAAAGAGTAATATTTGAAGTTTTTATCATTCATACTTGATTTGCTATACAAGATTAGTTCTATTTTATGGTTCTTTTGTACACAACACCCTTCCATGAACAAGATTAGAAAGTAACATATTTTGATTATGGAGGCATTGGAGAAAAAAGGATAATCCTTTCCCTGGGAAGTTATAGTATATATGTTTATTGAAACTTCTGAGCAGGCACAGTCATCCTCTGAAAAAAAGTAAGGGCATTCCAAGAAAACCCCATATAATTTTGTTTTTTATTTAATTGATGTAAATGCAAGTCACAAAACAAGCAGGGACTGCTGGAGAAGGAAAACTTCACAGTCCATCTTGCAAGATCCTTGCCTCAATTTTCTCCATGTTCTGGGTACCCTACACAAACCTCCACCATTGTGGACAAAGGAATTATTTACTTGCACCCTTCCGGAGGCCTGTGGGTAGAAATGGCAGGAGAAGATTTCGAACTCTGTAACCGATCAGGTGAAGGGTGCAACTGACTGACTTCCTACAATGATGAAAAACCACAATAGTATGTCTTTAATAAAAACCTACCCTGAGAAACTGTAAGTTGCTGTCACCATTTAACTATTTTTCATCAGTGAAAGCAAGGTTTGAAATTAGTAATTTGTCTTTTCTGCCTTTTCAGATTCCATAAAAAAAGTTTCTATAACTGTAAGTAATGCAGCAGTGAAGTGGAATCATATATAATGATCATTACATTTAGAGTGATTTATAACCTGAGGTGAAAATTAAATAAAATTGTTCCGTATTTAACATTCACTGTTACCAGTTTAACTTTTTTCATAAGCTAATTCTTGCTCCCAATAGATCGAATTGAATTCTATTTTCCACTTTATTGACCTTTGAAAATACCCATCATGATTAGTAATCAGAGGAGGTTCTTTTTTTTTGTATGAGACTGAGACTGTGCCCACACTAATTTACTATGATTCTAGAAAGAGATCTTGTTAGTTCATTTCCCAAATGCAAGCTTTAGTGTTATATTTATAACAAACCCAAACTAATGTCTTCATAGGATTCACAAGTAAATATAATTTATCTTTATTTGTATTCTATTACTGGATACCACTGGTGTTATGATGCTATGAAGAATGGAGATATGTATTTTCTACATCTGAGCAGCATCGGTAACTGCAATGACAGTAGTCACTGAGTTAGAAGCTGTCCACGTGCTACAGCCTGGTTAAAGACATCCTAAGAAGGCACATGGATGGATTGCTGCCAGACAGATTACCTTTGACTCTTATACTGTCATATGAAGCACATATAAAAAATCATGGATGGACATCTTTGACCTCTTTTTATCATAGCTCAGTGCTGTATGGCAACATTTAAACTAAAAGGATTCTCTTTCTGCATCTGAGGAGCCATCTCAGAACATTTTGACCTACAGTCATTACTTTATGTCCCTTTGACCTATATTCATTACATTATATCCCATTTAAGATTTTAACCATCAATTTACTCAGGGCTTCAAGACTTCAGCCAGTCTGTGTCAGAGGTCAGGCTGACATCTAATTGGGGATAGATTACTCCACATATATTTCTTTATGGTGTTTGCTTTTTTTTCCTTTCCTTTTTATCTCTGAAGCACAGGATCCTGGACACCAATAGAAAGACTTAGTTGATGAATATTTAATGTATGTCAGCATGTTTATACCCAAGAAAGGATTCTGATTTCCCTTGTGCTCTTTTCCCTCTAGCATGTTTAAAGTAACAGACACAGGTTCTTTTTTTTTTCCCCCCTTCCTACCAATCTACATGTTTGAAAATAGTTTGCATCAAGCTCATAAAAAAAATGAGGCAACCCATCTCAAGACCCAGTCAATAGTCTAATTCCTTCTTATTTTAGAATAGAGTTTTATAGTTACAAAGACAAATTATTGTAGGAAGTATTATTTTCTCATTTAACAGTAATGAATAGATTTTACATAGAGGAAAAAGCATAAATTTTGCAATTAACAGTTGGATCTTCTTTTTTAGGATGACACCTCCACCTACAAGAGTTGTAGAACAAGAACAGTAATGCCAAAAAATAACTAAGACATCCCTTCCTAAGGCATTCAGTCATTTGAATGTCTCTCTGTCAGTTTCTAGAGGATTTTTCAAAGTTTTCTATGTTCAGAGTAATTTGGAAGCCTTCGGTATACAGGCTTGGTGTGTCGTAGAGATTTAGCAGGAAAGATTGACACCTCTTCTTGTTTCAGTTTTCCTCATTTCTGGACTGTAAGCGTGTTTACCTCTGGACTACTGACCTCGTTACTTTGACTCATTTTTCTCCGGTACTGCCTGTCAGCTGGAACCTGCAGGACCAGCAGGAAGGCACCACTATGAGCTGGCAGTGCTTCGACTGAGGCAAAAGCAGCCACACTGATCCCACCAGCATTTGAATGCAGTGGGTGACTTTTGCCACCTCCAAGTAATCGCCTGTGCACAGAGTGTCCAGGCGGTACGAGTCCTGATCACTCAGCAGCTGGTCACCAGACTGGTGAAGAAATCAGCTGCCCCCTCAAGCACAAGCACTCTAGCACCATGTGAGGGGAAAAGGGCAAGAGACATGAGGCAGAAAGGCTGAGAAATGTGAGGGGAGAAAAAGGCAGGAAACGTGAGTGATAAAAGAGACGGAAACATGGGGGGAAATTAAAACTAAAAAAACCTTGTAGAGCCCTAGTAGGAAAGTTTCCCAATATTTATTGTTTCCATTTTTCTGATTTCTGGACTACAAGGATGTTTACTTTACATGGACTATTAATCTTGTTTCTTCAACTCATTTTTCTTCAAGACTGCCACCAGCCTGTGGTGCATCAGTCCGCTTCACATTCCTCCTCTTTTCCAAACTACCCTGAAAATAGCCAACACCATCCTCACAACCTACAAGTGGCTCTTAGACAAGTCCCCACCACCTAAAAGGAAGTACCTACCAGGTGTGCTAAAGCATTACATGAATGACAAGTATCATGAACCCGGAATAAGCCCTTTCTTACACACTTTTAAAAGACACATTGAAGAGCATTTTGATTCATCTAGGCAGCACATCAGGTGTATGTTTATAGTCTGGGTAGCTTTAGCCATGTCTCCTTCAGAATCATAGAATCATTTAGGTTGGAAAAGCTCACTAAGATCCTTGAGTCCAACCATTAACCCAACACTGCCAAGCCCACTGCTAAACCATGTCCCTTAGTGTCACATCTCCAGGGCTTTCAATTGCTCCAGAGATGGTGACGCCACAACTGCCCTGGGAAGCCTGTGCCAACCCCTTTGGTGTAAAAATGTTCCCTAATAGACAACCTAAACCTTACCTGTCACAGTTTGAGGCCATTTCCTCTTGTCCTATTGCTTCCAGATGTTTATCCTCCCTCCATGAGGCCTGGACTAAGATTGTTTTGGTGTACTTTGTAGTACTAGCTTAGAATTCAACCATGTTGCTGGTTGTGAAACTAGTGTGGCCTATGGATTCAGTACTGCAGTCAACACCATTCTTCTTGAGTCAGCTTTTGGGAACTATTAATAGGAATATCTTTTCTTCTCAGAGAGGTAAACAATGGAGAAGACATCTTCCTACGTCTTTCTTCCTTTCTTCCTTCCTTCCTGGAATATCTTTAATAATCTTTTAGATCTCTTACAACCCAAACAACTCTAAGGTTCTGTGGTTCTATTCTTCTGCTCTTCTATTCTTCTACTCCTCTATGGTACTATGCTTCTACTCTTCTACACTTCTGTGCTTCTATGCTTCTATTTTTCTATGTTCTTATGGTCCTACAGTTCTATTCTTCTCTACCTCTACACTTCTAACTTCTCCTATTCTATTCCCCTACGCTTTTATTCTCTGGCGCTTCTATGTTCTAGTCTTCTACTCTCCTTTGGTCCTACAGTTCTATTCTTCTCTGCTCCTATGCTTGTATTCTTCTATACTTCTGTCCTCCAGCACGTCTATGCTTTGCAGTTCAGCTGGGCAGGCAGAGATTGCCCGAGCTCTGATTGTGCTGAGCTCCTCTTGAACCGCGTCATCACCCGCTTGGGTAACAGGGAAGGGTGTCCAGAGCTCTGAGGTGGAAATTGTCCTGGTGGGTGGCCTTTGCTGTGAGTCTGACAGGTGGCTGCTCTCCAGCCCCACCATCTACTGGTAACACTGGCTGCTGCCTACTCAAGGCTCACGTAGGCACCTGAGCTGCCCTGCCGCACTGCAAACACCATCTCCGTGGTGATCTGCCTCCCTGGGGTGCCTGTCAGCTGGAACCTGCAGGACCTGCAGGAGGGCAGCACCGTGAGCTGACAGTGCCGTGACTGAGGCAAAAGCAGCCAGGCTGATGTCACCAACATTTGGACCCAGCAGACAACTTTCTTCACATCCAGGTAGTTGCCTGTGCACAGAGTGTCCAGGAGGTACGAGTCCTGATCACTCAGCAGATGGTCACCAGACCGGTGGAGAAAGCACCACATCATCCCCAGCAGCTGCTCCTTCGAGCATGTGCACTCCAGCACCACACGAATGCAGGAGTGACTTGCTGGCAGCTGCTCTGTGGGGCCCAGGCTGAACGAGTGCCCGTGGGGTGGCTGCAGGATCACGAGCAGGCGGTAATTGATGCTGTTCTCGTGGATACTCCAGGCTTCAGAGATGCTGGTCTCAGTGGCTGGGTGCAATTCTGGCATGAAGTTCCTCTTGGAAAACATTCGGCATATGCCAAGGAGGTCACCCACCAGCTCCTTCAGTTGTTTACTCGTGCTGGACAAGTTTTGCTATGGAATCACAGAATAGTTTCATTAGAATGGGATCTTTAAAGGCCATCGAGTCTGACCCTCTGCCTTCCTGCAGTGAGCAGAGACATTCTCAATTAGATCAGGTTGCTGACAGCCCTGTTCAGCCTTACCTTGAATGCGTCCATTGGTGATGGGACTGGCACAGCCAAAGAGCTAACACTGCTGCGTGGACCCTTTAGCTTCTCCTGCTCATTGGCCTTGTCCTTGGTGCTAGAGCTCTGCCACTCATCACCTTTGCCCTTGCACCTGGAGCTCACCTGCTCCTTGGCCTTCTTGTTGCTTCTGGAGCTCTCCTGCTCATCGCCTTTCTCCTTGCAGATGGAGCTCTCCTGCTCCTTGGTCTTTTTCTCACTGTGGGAGCTCACCTTCTTGTTGACCTCCTTGCTTCTGGAGCTCTCCTTATCGTCTTTGTCTTTGCTGCTGGAACTCTCCTGCTCCTTGCAGCTGGCAGAGGCACGCTTCCTTTTCCTGGCCAGCCAGCAGCCCCCAGCAAGCAGGACCAGGGCTGCTGCTGCAGGGCTCCAAAACAGCCAATGCTGCTGTGGGGCAGAAAGGAGCGGGTCTTCCACCATATCTGTACTGCCCTCCTCAATCTCCTGCAGCAGCTGAGTCATCTGCTGATGTAGGTAATTCTCCCATTCCAGCATCTGTTTGGCTGTGTCTGCATCCATCTGGTAGTCCAGCTTCAACCCAGGATGGGTGGCCAACAGAGCCAGAATGAGGACTAGTGTTGGAGACATGACCTGCTGGGAAAAAGGGTGTGAGAAGGTCTGGGTGGGAGAGAACAGGGGGCTGGGGGCACCTGTCCCACCCAGAAAGATTCTCTGGACAGCTGGCACCACTGAGAGCCCTGAGCCCTCTTCTCCCAGCCCCAAAGGGAGAACTATGCCATGCTCTGGGGGTCCCAATTCTCACTCTGGGTTAGACAACCCCTGGGTATCTGCTCCGACCCCCATCCAGCCCAGCATTCCCCCTACCTGGGCACTCAGTGGTCCCCTGCGTCCAACTGTGTTGGAGTTGGGGCTGCCTCGTGATGCCCCTGGCCACAGCTCCCATCGTGACCCAGCCTCTGTGATGTCACAGCCCCCACAGCCACATCTCCCAGCCCTCAAGCCCCAGCCTTTGTCCCCACCACCAGGCTCAGCGGGTTCTGGGCATCCTCACCCCCGAGTGCAAACCCAGTCTCAGGAGCTACTCGGGACTCTCTTGACCAAGCAGGCAGACCCTGAGTGGAACCATAACTGAGCTGAACTTGGGGACTCTGAGTGGATCTTCCTGTGCTGACTACTCTTGACTACCCTTTAGGTGAACTTAAACCTAACCTGGTGCAACTTGAGACCATTTCCTCTCATCCTACTTCTTACTTCTAGGAAGAGATCGATCCTCACCTGACTACAACCTCTTTTCAGAGAGTTGTGCAATTTGGCTGGGGCATTCAGCAGCAAACAGAAAGGCAAATCAACACCTTCTGAGTATCACATATCTCTTTACGGGGTCCCATTGCTCATTGGTGCAATGTCACTACCATGTTCCTGAGGAGGACAGCACATATGCTTGGCATATTTAGATTCAAAATTGCTGAGGGGCATTCTTGGCAGCACATGGAATTCTATGCTTGACACTCAGATGGTCTCAGTCTTTGGACAGTCCTCACTTGACCTGAGTTAGTGCACAGGAATCGTACATTCACCTTCCCTAAAAACCTCCCCCAGACTAGGACTTATTTATAGAGGCAAGTTTCTTAGGACTCAGAAAGATATTATTTCAGAAAGAAATTAAAAAAAAAAAAAAAAAGAGAAAAAAAATAAGTTCAATAAAGGAACCATCCTGTAGAATCAAATTTCAAAAACCTAAAACTTGAAATCTCGTTTTCCAGGCTGTACATTTCTACCGCCGTGGACAAATAATAATAGCCTCAAGCCAACCTTGAGACACTTAACAACATCCACCAGCCAGTCCTCTGGAACATCCTAAATCTACTTCAGTAATTCCTAAGAAAACTGAGAATAAAGCACTTGAATTTTAATCCCATTTCTCAACATGTTTGATATTCTCAATTCCAATTCAGTTTTTGAATTAAGTAACACACTTGAATTTAATTCAGCTTAATATCATTCCCTGCTGCCATATTGGATAGATGCTGGCCTAGGTCTTTACCGTCAACAGTGTGAGAAAATACTCACTACTTAATGAATTTGAGAAGGGACAAAATCACCAAAGCAAAACTTTTTTATTAAACTAGTTAGTTGTTTTGGGTGTCTCCAGGGAGACACACCACTCACCAAAATTGGCAACCTTGTATCCTTCTTCCTGCAGGGGTTGGTCCCTGTCCTCTTTCCCGTTGGCTGTGTACTCAGGGACTTACACTGTCTCCAGGCTGCCTGCTTTTGCCCCAAATCTCCCTCCCCCATTCCCCCCTCATCTTCTTCCTTTTTTGGCAAATCTTTAGAATAGCCTTTCCTATTGGTTCTTAACAAATCTGTGCAGGTGCAAGGAACAGTATGAACAACATCTGAGCAATGAGCAGCTATAAACAAGAAACAAGGGTTAGCCTCGCCCCCCATAGTCACTCTGGCTCCAGTAAAAACATTGCTTTATTTCTCACAACAGGAACTCCATGGTACCTGCTCCAGCTCATCACCTCCAATTTTTCTTTGCCCTGTTTATATCCATCTCAAAGCTGAATCAAGAATGGATGTGAATTGGAGACCCTCTTTCTGATACTCCTACTCTATATCACGTATCAGTAATATATATATATGCTTTATATCATATCTATATATAGATATCATATCTATCTATAAATGATAGATGGATGATAGATAAGTAGATAGATAGATAGATAGATTAGATAGATAGATAGATAGATAGATAGATAGATAGATAGATAGATAGATAGATAGATAGATAGATAGATAGACATCATGGAAGAAACTCTTCTTACTTACAGAAATTCGTGAAATCATATCCACACAGGCAGAAATATTAGAAGTCACAGATGAAAATATTGTAAAATACAATTTGGCAGAATGACTCAAAATGCTTGAGGGCACATTTCTGATGGCTGACCATAGAGTTACTTCAAGAAAGTAGTTCTGAGCCTCCACATGGGTCTGGGAAGAGACACGTATGGGTAACATGTGGGAGCAGGGCTTGATTCAAATCCTGCTCTGAGTTCAGAGACCTTCAACACACAAACATGAAAGCAAAGTAATTTCAAGTTCCAGTAGTAGCATAGGTAAAAATCTGTGGATATGGAGGACAAAAGCAGCTGAGAAATTATACTTTTGAGGTTATAACATGCAATGAAAAGTAAAAAATACATAGCCTATTTAAAGATTATTTGACAATCAGTCTTCAGATGTGGTGGTTTGGGAGTTGAGTTTTGAGAACATCACTAGATGCTTGAATGTGAATTTCCTCCCTTTAATCTCTAAGTAACTGCAAACTCCTTTCTAATTTTCTCCCCAGACTACTAAAAGCTACGATTAGTTCAGGCCATTTTAAAAAGGTAATGAGAATCAATAAGTTTCCTTATAGAACTTACAGATTTTTTTCTTGAATTAGGGCAATTCAGAGCAGTTGTTCAATAAAATATCCCAATCTATTCTCACTGGTCACAAAGAAAACAATTCTCAAGGCATGTTTTGTAAGTATTGTGCTCTCTCTCCCCAGTTTGTTATTGTTCTCTGGATGTCCTAATGAGTTGAACACCATCCACTGACAGCTTATGCCATTATTTGCCAGTTCACAGGGTTTCTCTCAGATGTGGGCTTTCTATAATGAAGATGTATTTTCCTTCCTCTGTTGTGATATAGTGATCGGGAGTTTTCATTTACAGTTCTGTTCCTGCTGGTATGGTCAGGGCAATCCTACCCACAGGCTTCTGCAGGTATATTTTAGGCCTGCTTTGGTTAAGTAACAAAGACAGCCAGTGAAATAGCCATCATTCTTTTAAAGTAAATATCCACTGTAGTAAAGCACATATACTTAAATCTGTATGTGCCTAAATATTACCAGTTCCTGATCTTATGTGAAGTCAGAAACCAGCAGTTTGATCTCAGAAACTCTTGTTTCTGTGTTTCACTATATTATAGTGAGTGGGGTTTTTTCCCTTGTGCATGTTTAGCATCATTTCTTTACCAATAGTCACCACTGTTCCTCCAGGGAAAAATAGAATGAAATAAAGCCATCTACTAAGCTTAAAAAAAAAAAGAAGACAAACATACAAAAGCTTGTAAACTTTTCCTACTTGCTATTTCTAACTAGCAAAAGAACTTTTAAAAGTTTTGTCCACTTCACAGATTTTCTTGGAAGAATTTTAGGGGAAATAGCAAAGAAAACAGGTAGCAGTTGTGGTTGATATTCAAAAGTCCCCTCTTGCAAATTCAAAGAGCACAGGAAATCAAGCAAAGGTGCAACAAGAAGCCTGTGTGGAAGGAAAAGCTCCTCACTAAACTGTTGTATAAAAGGAGGCACAGGCTTCTACAGCAGCAGCAGGGACAGTCAACCCCAGTGAAATACTAAGACACCATGAAAGCATGTGGGAATGGGGTTGGAAAAGCTAAAGTCCATACAGAGCTGAATCTGGTGATGGACCTGAAAGGCAACAGCAGATGTTTCTACAGACAGATAATCAGCAAAAAAAGACTTAATGCAGATTTTCACAACCACTTCCCCCCCCCCTTTCAATTAGGGAATTTTTTTATTGTTCTCTTACACCATCTCAGACCTATTGTGCACTTCCTAGCTGCTAAGTGATGTTTACAAGACCTGTGCAAGGTTTTCTTTTGGTAGATTATTGCACTTTCTACCAATCCACGCCTGCAGATTTTGCATAAATGCTGCAAAATTTCCACTGCAAACATGACACACCCACATATAGCAAATACTGCAGAAGAATCAACATTACAAAGAGTTGCAGGAAATTTCCATTTTTCCACGTCATTTTAGCTTTCTCTCCACAATCTAAACAATATTTGGCACTGACAGGCAATTGTTTCTCATCTACCCAAAGTTTCTGGTTTAAGTCCAGGACTGTTGACCCTAGAACACATCAATACATTATTTTTTTTGTTGTTGTTGTTGTTACTTGAAATTTATTTCACAGTTACCAGTCACAATGATGACACTATCTCTACATTTTATGGCTACCAAATTATAATAACATGGAAGTTCTGACCAGTATTTTCTCCACAGTCTTGTAGACTCAGGCCCTCTGATGTGTTCCATGGATATTGGTAAATGCCATGTAGTTTTCATTCCAGTGACAAACTCTTCGTTGATGTTCCTTGACTTTGTCTTTTTTTATTTTTACAGAGTTTATGCACAGTTGTCTTCCTTCTCACAGTGGTTTCCAGTTTTCTAAGTATTCTATAACATGTTTGAGACAATTCCGTGTGCTGTTTCCCCAGAACAAAGGCACTGAATTTCCAAAACACAATGTGTTCATGATAATGGGCATCAAGCCCATTATCCAATACTGAACATTGTTCAGTATTCAGCATGAAGTGTTGCCTCCAGCTGAGCATACAGACCTTCAGCTAAGCTCGGAGCACATCTGCTGTTTAATACAAATTTCACTTCTAATATTCTGCTGATCTGGACTGGGTGTCAGGGAAACAGTGGCAGTGAGCAGGAGCACCACTGGAGGTATAGCAGATAAAATGCTGCTTCAGGACACAACTGTGTCTCTTTGCTTCAGATTTTAATGAAGAGGCAAACCTAGTACATAAGACCTTTTACTGTAAGGCTGCTGATTTATTAGCCAGACATTCAAGAACATGATTGAGTGTTCTTGTGTACAGTGGATTAACTACAGGTGTGTTGTACCAGGATGACTGAAAAATGGAATGCTTCTCTTTTTCAGCCTGTTGCTGGAGTCTCTGGGTGAAACTTTCAGTGGACTATGTAGGACACTGAACTGCAGAATCAACATTTTCCATGATCCAATCCTTTAAAACAGCATGCTATTTTTTTAATATATAGTGTATTTCCTTTTTTTCCTACTTCAGGTTTGAAACATAATGCAAGTGGCCAGAGATTGTCTGTTTGCAATAGGATGTGTGAGAAGAAGAAAAAACAACTCCCTAAATACAGCAGTCATTCAAAATTCCGTTATTTATTAGACATCAGTTTCCATAATGGGCAAAGCTGTATTTGCCCTCAGAAAATGGAAGTACACAACTATTTCCTTCCTCCACCTGTGACGTCTAGGCTCAGCTACAAGATGTCTAAGGATGAAAACTCTCATAGATTGAAGAGAAAACTCAGAAACAAACTCAGAAGCCTCAATATTCTTCCTTTCTGAGTATAGATATGAAGACACATCTTTGCTATTGCCAGCAAAGAGTTTGTAGCAGCTGGTGTCTCAAAGGTGCCTTCCCCAGAAGACGTTCCAGGCTCCTGTAGAAAGGGGCTTCAAAACCAGCTCCCCAGCCTGTCATCTCACGCTTATTCCAAAAACCCAGGTGTTGGGAAATACATAAATAGACAGGAGACAGAGAAGCTAACTAAATAACCCAAGCTTTAATTCTCTTTCATTCTCTTTTATGATGTTCTTTCAAAAGGAAATATTGTTTTCTTAGTAGTTGCCTCTTGAGCCGCTTCATTATCTCAGGTGAAATTTTCTTGAGAATAACTGTCTGATAATTACTCTTTTGGCACTGCCTTCAGGGCCATTATTTTCTGTCCTTTTGTAGCCATTTCAGGATCACTGGGCATAGCTACTAATTGCATCACCTTTATCACGTGTACATAAGACAAGCAATCATAAAAGGCAAGAACATCAAGGCAGCTAGTCCACAAAGGGAGAGAAATAATACTTTCTTCACTCCTGGTCCAACCAGAAGCCGTGAAAAAGTGTCGCTGTCCCACCCTTTCCAGCTTTGAACTGAGATAAGGGCTAACTTCTGAATTTCTTTTGTTGTCTGTTTTACTGCTTTCCCATTGTCATCAATTTGCAGGCAACAATTTGAGTCATTTAATTTTCCACACACCCATTACTTCAGCAACTACCACCTAGCCAAGAATGAGTCCCTTCAACTACCTCTAAACTCTAAGCTAACTAAGATGTGCAGAGGAAAAAGACACTGAGTATATTTCACTGATAGGAGCAGATACCCACAGTAGATTAAGAAAGGAAGGACACTATGTCAGTACAGGTGTTCTGCTTCTCCCTTTCCTTCCTACTTAATTGACTTTTGAATTTTCCCCGATGTTCTCTCGAGGAATTACTGTACTCAGCTGGACAACTTTTCCAAGAACTCTCCTCTCTCTGAGATCATTTATAGTAGCTGCCACCCTAATCATACTCTGATAAATAAATCTCTTAAAGTACCTGCCAAATTTTTGTAAAATGCCATAACCCAAACTGGGGGAAGCATCATCTCTTCTTATGAGGGGCAGACAGGTAGACCGTGCTGAAATCCACATTCAACATGATATTTTTAATGGAAATTGGAAAGAAAATATAGATATGAGCATCATTACCATCACTTGATGGTAAAAGAGATAAAAGTAAACTCTGTTGAACCTTCCAGATTTACAGAATAGAATGAAATCACTCCTGATCTTCCACCTCAACCACTGGAAGGAAACTAGGGCTGCATTTATTGTGCTGTCATAAATTAATCTTCTGGTAATGGGCTAAACTATAAGCTGATGTTATTATGTCTGAGCAACTGTGTCTGACAGTGTAATTCTTTATTCTCTTAATCAGAATATCAGTCTTGGTCCTTGTGGAATAATATTTTTTTTCCAATTTGCTGTCACAGGAGTAAAAGTAAGTTGCTTATATCCATTCATAAGGATGTTTTGGGTAAGGCAAATTGCTACTGCAGAAGTTTGTGAGGATCATTAACAGATGAGGGGGACTGTGAGCTTGGCTTAGCAGGCATCCCTCACTGGCTCTAGAAGATGCATGAGTGAGGTGGCTGATACCCTGATAAAGAAAGGTCATGTGGAACAGGGTGATTTGTTGAACAGGGTGCAGAGGAAATCCTCTGCAGGTGGGAGCTGAGGTTAAATGTTCAATTTAAATTGTTTATTGGATTAGAGTTAGGGTAAATGGTGCCTATGCCTTGACTGCAGCAAACAGAAGAGTTCAGGAGGGCTGGCATAAATCCTACCTTATTATTCCAACCTCTCTACCCACTATTGAGTTTTACTCATGCTAAATGCATTCGTCTCCCTTCCCCTAGATCTCTCAAAATGTTCAGGGAGCAGCATAGTCACGGATAAGAATCAGACCCTTCAGTTTCCCTGAGGAGCAAAGCCTTCTCAAGACTGAGAAAAGTTTGAGTTTCATTCTGCCCACAAATAAGTCCAATGGAACGGTTTTAATCTGGGACAGTTTTTCTCTGTGCTGTTTCTACTTCCTCTGAGAAGAAAAGGTCTAGAGAGTAATCTGCACCAGCTCCCTGCATGCTGCAGGTCCAAGTATTTGATCAATGTTTTTCAGCAATGGGCACATCTTTGACAACTAAGAAGAGCTCACAGCACATCCCTCAACATCATTCTCTGGCCTAGAGGAAAGGTTTGGCTAGGGACAAGCACTCTTTTGCAGCACTGTTTAAGTCACTACCCCTGCAGGAAAGCTTTTGGACACCTTCGTGATTTTCTTGTTACTCATATCCTTCTGGGGAATTGACAGTGAGGCAAAGAGACCAAGCCTGCAATGCAGGCAGAACCTTACCGCAGAAAGTTCAAAAAAATTTAAAGAGCTTTGTATTTTGTACACTTATTTAAAGCAACCTGAAAATCATCCAAACCAACTGATTAAATTTGGGTTGAATTAGACCAGAACATCATCCAGACAGTGCAGCTCTCTTAAAAAATTAAATTTTTCCTGTAGTGGCAAAATATTGATGACATTAGGAGGAATGGAGAATGCTCAGAAACAGGGGACACTGTGGAACAAGTGACATGCAAAGTTTCAGAACTGGCTAGTGTGCAGCTCATGCTTGTTACCCTGCCCATACAGAGGCAGTTGCATTTTCTGTGGACATAAATGACTTGTAAAAGCTGTCTGTGGAAGAACAGGCCACTGAATTCAGAACAAGGGTTCTGGAAAGGAAAGGCATCTTCAACAGCTGGTGGGACAGAGACTATTAGGAATCATTTCAAGTAGGAACTGTACTGCCAGTGAGAACTGGCTGGGCTCTACAGACTGAGCTTGTGCTCTGGACAAGATTTTAAGGGGTGAGATCTGTGGTTATTGTCACCTGAGTGAGAGAAAAAAGGACACAAAACCTGAAAAGGACAGGAATGAAGCAACTCTGAAAACAAGTTTAGCAACCACTGTGCAGTTTTTTTTTGCCAGACTGAAACAAATGAACCAACGAAATAAACAAACAAACAACCTCATAGATTTGTTTAAAAAATACAATGTTCAATGGACTCAATTTAATTAATGACAGTTTTATCAGCTGAGAATCTGGCAATGACACCGGCACTGACTGCATTTGCTACAGCAGTACTTGTGTGCAAGGGGAAACCTTAACCATGGAGAAGAGTTTTGGAAACCTCTGACTTCTTCCTTGTGTTTCTGTTATTCATCTTTTGTCAGCATTAGATTAAAGGCCATGAATTTTTGTATAATTTTTTTATTTCTGAGAAGTAATATTTATGTAATTCACACTGTTCACATGCTTAACCTGAACCATAGTTATGGCTTTACACAAATGACACAAGACAGAAGAGTGAGTAAATTATTATGAAGATTTTTGTCACACCATTTGTCCTAGTTAGAACAGCTGGGACCAGTTCATCACTGTATGGGTGTAATCCAAAACTGTGCATTCTGTAGCCTTCCATGCCATTTCCCAGAAACTGTTATCAATAGACCATTTACACCATCTGCCCAGAGCAGCCTGACTTCTCGGGTTATAAAGTAGGTGTTAAGAGGCCTGAGAGATAGGAGGGTACTCCTGTCCTCACACCCCTTGTGGAACTCCCCGCCCTGAGGGAGGTACTGGGCATTCCTTCCTGAACCGGAGGATATGTAATCTTGGAGTCTTGGGACGTTTTTAACCGCTTGTGGGATCCAGAGGACTGTGACCACCACTCTCAACCAGACTGAGACCACTACTCTCAACCAGACTGCAGACCACCACTCTCAACTGGTCTGCAACCACCACTTTTCAACCAGACTGTAACCACCACCCTCGACCGGACTGCAATCACCACTCTTGACCAGACTGCAACAGCACTCTCACCAACAGGTTTTCCCCTCTCCTTTTCCTTTGGAATCAGGGGGGCCAACGAACACCACTCTGTTCATGCCCCAGGGTGCTGGGTTATACATTTGGGTTTTGTGGGTTAAAACCAACTGTTTGTCTGTATAATCATATTTATTGTAATATTTTACTAAATTGTTATTCTGACTTATAATCTCTCTTTTGAGTTTGGTTCATTTCCCCTGCCGGTTTACCTTTAAACCAGCACACCATTATCACTCCAAAACGGCAGATGCAACCAAGCTAAAAGCTTGGGCCTACCTGTACATTTTGGATTTGGTTTATTCTTATAGCAATAAACATCTGCAGGTTAAAACTTCCCTTGCTAAGGATTAGGAATGATTCTGTTTGGTTTAGACAAAGAGCTCAAATTTTCTACTAATTTCTCCCATCTCTGAACTGGAGAGGAAAGGAATAGGCTTGCTTTCTCATAAACGCTTTTTCAGATTTATAAAAATAGTAAGTTTAGAGAAAAAATTAGGGCAAAGATAGGAGGGGAAAAAAGAAAGAAAGAATTATGAACATAAAAAAAATTGTCTTTTTTTCTCATATAATCTTTGTCTTGAGCTACAAGGAACCTACACACCATTATTTTAATTGTCTTTCATCTGATGGCTGCACTGCAGTAGTACTGGGAATGCAATTCAGGTGTAAAAGATGGCTTTTCTATGACCATTTAAGATGCCCTTGCATGACCTGTGTGGTCTCCTGCTGCACTGCAGGAAGGTGTTTATATCTGTCCATTCTGTGTGATCTTCAGGCCATTACACCCAACTGTGGGGAGAGAAATTAAGCCACTAGATTGGACAATCCTACAATTGCCACTTGTCTGAGGGAGTCATTTCCATTCCCATTCCCATGGGGCTAAACTACTCAGATGTCACTGCCAAGAGAAACATTTTTAGGTTGAATGCACATCAGCTCTAGTTTATTATTTAGTGTATAATTTTCCAAACCAGTTTATTAGTTGTAATGTTTTGATTAATCTTTTCATTCTCTGGCTCCTTTACCCCATCCTTCCAGTGCAAAACCTGGGATTTAAGGCTTGAACTGCTAAAACAGCTGATTTGTCATCTGAGGAGACACACATGAGTCAAAAGCATTCAAGAGAGTCTGGAGCAGAGACTTCTTCCTTGTCTGTCAGTCTTTTCAAAGCATATATCAACACTTTATTGATCTATGGCTCTATTGAATACAATCACATTAACAAGTAGTAGGCTTGTGCTGAATGGTGCAGGTAAATATAGCAATAAATACCTAAATGTTGATTTTTTCACTACTCTAACAACTTCAGGAGGAAGTTGACACTTTATTTGAACTGGCTAAAGAATAACACACTGGAAACACCAGAAAGGTGGTGCTCTGAACTGCAGAGACTTCCCAGAACATGAAATAAATATCTCACCACATTGTCCAAGAAAGAAAACAATTCTCTTGCCCCGCTAATAAACTGTCTTCTAGCCACATAGGTTGTCCTAAACAAGATGGTTAACTAAGTGGAACTTCAGTGCAGAGCAAATATTCTGACATATGTAAACATGTTAGAGCACACAAATGATGAGAAAATGAACATTTGAAATGAAAAAGTTGTACGTGTGAGGAGTACACTGAAAATCCTTCAGTGGATTTGATCTTGGTCTGCTTCCATGTATTTTATCACATCATTATAACATCACTGTAACATGTAGCTACAGTGCCCAAGGAGTTTAATTCTTCCCTGAATACTGCATGATTGCACTGGAGAAGATATCTTTAATTAAAGAGAAAACAACTTACCTTGATAATTTTGCTGAGTTGGAAAAAGCTGTCTTAAGAACTCACTGACAGTTCCTCTGTTTCTAAAGGCCACAAATTGAAAGTGTGTGAAACAAATGTTAATGACCATACTGTGTCATTTTTGTGCTCAACAGTGCCATGAGCCTTTTTTACCTCCAAAAGACTGTGACCAAACTGAGCCATTTACTGAACTTTGTGACAATTCAAACACGTTCACAAGAAACAACAACAAAAAGGCGTTTTTGCAGCTCCATATAGATCTGGTAAGATTTGATTTCAGCTCCGACTTGTTTAATTGCCTTGTTCAGATCCTCTGAAGTGAAAAATGGCAGGAACCAGACAGACTGCTCTCAAGATTCACTGACATTTAATCTGCTGAGTTCCTTTACACAAATTGTGAAAAAGGTTCTACAGTAGAGAAGCTAAAAAGAACAAAATTTCCATTATTAAACTTCTACTGCTGATGAATACTCATGCCTAATAACATCTGTCTTATTCTTATAATCAGTGATTCCCCAAATTAAGGATTTCCTGTAGCAGTATTTCACTATGTTAAGGTAAAAAAAAAGAAAGGTAGAAACTGGAAGGAACATCGGTGTTTCAAATAGTCCTGGGAGATAGGATCAAAGTAAGGAGTTTTAACTGTTGCAGGATAATATTCTGCTCTGTACTACTTACATCCCATACAACTTCAGTGTAAAGACACACTCTGTTGCTATATCCATTTTCCTCACGTCTTTCAATGTGTCTTCCACAATCATTAAAAACAAAGGATAGATGTAAAAATAAATTCTGACATACCAAATAGATTGAGCTACAGCAAGGAAAGAAAGACCTTTAAGAGTACATCTTCTCCTTGTGTCAAGCTGTTATTGCTAATCAATTGAAAAGTCTGTTGTCAAATGAATTGGCAATGTCAATACAGATAACACATCAATGCCAGCCTTAAATGGTCTTGTTTTACACAACAAAGAAAGAAAGTACCAAGATCTCTCTACCTGGAGATCATTTCCTATAAAAGTGGCAAAGATGTGCATGAGTTATGTATATTAATATTATGTATATTATATTAACAACCACAGGTAGGGGTGGGTGAGATGTCTGGTTGAACTGAAACAGCAGCAAATGTGATTACATTGCAGTTATTGATTAATTTTACTTTAGTCATGGTTGTTATCATCTCCCTTCCTCTTTTTTTTCTGTAAAGAGCAATATTTTAAAGTATAAAAATTTCATGCACTTCTTCCAATAAATATATATTTCCAAGTATTTCATTGCCGAATACATTGACTCAAGCTATTGATCAGAATAATTTTTTAAAAATTATTTTTTGTATGCAATTAAAGTCAAAATGTTATAAAAGTGATACACTTAAGTTTTCAAAGCTGCAAAGTTTCAAATCTAACTTTTGTACATTTGGATTTCTAAAGTCAGTGTAGGTCCATGCAGATTCATTGGTAAGGTTAAATTGAAGGATGTGGGCATAGGACTGTGACAGAGTCTTTGGAAAAGAGCTTGTACTTCTAGAGAACTGGAAGAGAACATTAGAGCAAGGCCCTGATCTTGACTGATCTTCAGCTATGAGTTTTGTTTTGTCTTGTTTGCTAGAACACATGTCTAGGAGAAATGAACTAATATTTGTTAACCTTGTCAATAATTTAATAATCCATATTTACACTATTTCTCCATCACGGTTGTTCACATTCATATTGAAAGGTCATCTATGCCATACAAATCTCATGTCAAATTAAGCTGCCCTTGTTCTTCCTAGAGGGAATGAGTAATGACTAGTTGGTTGGCAGTTCCCTTCAGCACTTGAACACCTGACAATAATTTCCAGAGATGTGATTATATCGTTAACACTTACAGCCACACTTACAGGTCCTACATGGGGGAGGAGTTCAGGTTTCTTGGCATTACTGGACACCCTTAGAGTGTAGACTGCTAAAGTGTTCTTCAAGGAAAAGCAGGAGAAGTGGTTATCAATAAGAAACAGAAGATGTCTTTCAAGCCTCTTCTAAAAGATACAGAAAGTTTATATGCTTAACAGATTAACAGCTTTTGCATCACTGCAATTTCAGGAATGTTGTTTTTATTTGACTTTCAAGTGAAGCTGGAATTCCTTAGTTGCCAAAGGGAGGTATTCTGGGAGAGAGAAGTTTGTTTCTGCTCCATGAGTCTGCATATCTGGTATCTCACCAACCTGCTAAATCACGTATAGATTTCAAGTGCCTCTTATCTCTAAGGAGTGAGATAGATTCAGGAGATTTTTCAGACAAAACAGTAAAATAATTTCTTACCTTTCACAGCTACAATGTGGACAGGAGAGTGTGGACAGAGAGTAAATCCCTCTCAGTGGTGAAGAGGCAGAAAGGTCCGGTGGAAAATTAGGCAGTGCTGCAAGGCAATGGGAAATAGTTTTACCTCACATCCTTACCACCAGTCTAGCAACCATAGCTGAATATAAGACAGTGCAATAATTGCAGATACCAAAAGTCTTTCTGACAAATGTTGTGTTGTTTGGAAAGCATGTCATTCATTTATTCCAGTACTCATTCTTCTACTATCTGGCCAGTTTGTAAAGCATTACACATCAATTTCTTCTTGCTTCTAAGAGCTAAAGTGAAAACAGGTCTCTGTTTTCTTCACAAATAAATGAAGAAAAGTGGTTTGCTTCACAAAATAAGACTTGAAATTAGAAGGGTTTTTACCTTTCCAAAGTCCTTTCATAACTGTTTGATGAGATTTATTAATACATAGTATTAACAAATACAGAATTTCCCTCTTTCAGTGTGTATTGTTTCAAATACATACCCATGTGCCCCAAATATGTACTCTTAAACTGGTGAAATTCACAGAATGCATGTTAGACGCACAAACATACTACCTCCTCCAATACTTTGGATATCTGAAATCATGGAACCTACAGTCTCAGTAAGATAGTTTAAGCATCTTGTATCACGGTGGACTTGATAAACAGAAATAAGGCTTAGTCCCCTAATCAAAATTACTTTTAGGATCCTACCCATGTTTTTCCAGTGCATTGAAGACACAGTGGGAAGCTTATTGGATTCCCAGTGTTCGATTTTTTGGGGGGTTGGGGAAGATTATTTTGTTTTCTTTTTCATTAATTATTTCAGGCTCTGACACTCTGTTCTGAAGTGCTGCTATTGTTTGCCCTCCATAGGATAAAACCCTGCTAGAAGAGATTTACGGAAGGTGTCTTGGTCAGGATAATCTGTCAGACTTGATACAGCTCCTGCAAGACACTGGATATGACCCGAGTGCAAAAAATTACTGAGCCCACTGAGGCAAATTGACTTAGACTGAAATCAGTGGTGCACTAAACAAAGAGAGGAGCCTCGCAGAGAGAAAAGACCTGACTGAATCCAGGTAGAAGACAATTAGGGAGAAAATAGAAAAGAGAGAGTTGCCCACTGCTCGTTTAAGCTGAGGGCATTGAGGGTTGTTCCACAGACTGCACTGTGAGTAAAGGCAGGTTTTGAAATCAGAGGAAGAGAGAGAAACTGAAAATTCACATTACTGCAGACTGCAGCAGCTTTTCTAGTCCGGAAAAAAATAAACAAAGAAAAAGAAAAAATTATGTCTGTGGCAAGAGGAAGGAGAACAGCTCTTGTTGAAAAAGAAGAAAGAAAGAAAGAAAGAAAGAAAGAAAGAAAGAAAGAAAGAAAGAAAGAAAGAAAGAAAGAAAGAAAGAAAAAAGAAAGAAAGAAAGAAAGAAAGAAAGAAAGAAAGAAAGAAAGGAAGGAAGGAAGGAAGGAAGGAAGAAGGAAGAAGGAAGGAAGAAAGGAGAAGAAATTGTGATTTTTCCATTTATGTCCTCTCCAAAGTTTTAACAAGGATAAGTGTGCTTTTTCTGAGAACCCTTGAACATCTTCTTACACGTGGGGCAGTCTGCTTACACTCTGCTCTTCTGAGTTTATTCCTAGTAAGAACAAAAATAATGCATGGGGGCAATGATGCTTATCTTCCACAAATGGATCCAGAAACTGAGGTACACTTCAGAAAGGGAGAAACATATTTCAAAGGTCATCTGAGCCATTTTCTTCCAAAACCTACTTGCTAAGAAAAAACCACTACGTTTCTGTAGCAACAAGCATTTCCTTGACAAAGACTTGTTCTCCCAGAACATACAAATTATAGATTATTTACCCCATTACTTCTGTTCAAGACAGTGGTAACTAAAAGCATCCATTACTGCTCAAACCCTACACTTACATATTGTTTTTAGCTCTTGATTATATGAACTATAACACCCCTAATGGAAGATAGTACAAGCTTTTTTGCTGCAGTTAAGATAGCATGTCAATGACAAATGCCAAAAGTCTCTTTAAAGTACTAATGAATCTTCTACAAAATATCTATCAAGACTATATTTTTTTGTCAGTAACCCCATAAACAACTAGTTCAATTAGTATTCTGTTATTTCTTTCAGCTCTCTGAAAGCATTTCACATCATTACTTTTTCTGAAACAGTTATTTATTTCACATTAGAGATAAACAGTGGTTTTTACATGGCTAACAATAACTAATAGATGTTGATGCTCAGCCAAATTATTTCATAGACTCTGAAATTTAATATATCCAGCCACTATCTCTGCTTTTTCCTCTATGAGGGAAGGCCCATTATTAAATACCTAAAGAGATTTTTTCCTTAGCAAAGCAGGCATCTGGCTGGGAGCCTTGGCAGCCTGTGGAGCTATTCAGAGACAGCAGCCGTGGTTTTATTTCCCAGTAACTGTGTGTCCAGCCTCTTCCTGCTGAGCAGCTCTTTGCACCTCTGCACAGACACAACAGGAGCAGTGGTGTTCAGGTATTGTGGTCCCATCTGACTTCCACAAAACAGCTAAAGCACTTCCAGGAGCTGGGAATTGATTTAGTAGTTCTGAGGACGAGACAAAAATTGTTCGTTTAATCTTCAGATTGCATTATCTACATACCATGATAAAAGCTTCAAGTAGCACTTGTTTAGATGTCTTCAGAATGGTTTAAAAGTTGTAGTGATTTTTACAGATAAGGGAAAAGAAACTCTGTATTTATATGATACAAGGACATGAAGGTGGTTAAAACAATCTCAAAGAATTTTCAGATTTTTCAGCAGCAACAAAATTTGCTGAGTGACAAAATACAGGTTTAGGACAAAACTGCACTGAAAGGGAATTTTTGAGGGAATCACTGTGAAAGCTAAAAATAAAACTGTTTTGTATTCATGACTAAAGAATTTGCTAGCAATGAATACTTGAATAGAAAATTTCTGATGTCAGCCTCTTCTGGATAAAGAAAGAAAATCAATAGGTATATAGCACATTCCTCCTGTGAATGCAAAGCAAATTCTGTTAAAGGGCTCCAAGTCTCTCTTCTCCAGCAGAAAACTTGATAGAGCACAAAATTTCAGTATTTGCAATGGGAGAAAATCCTAATTTTGAAATTGTCTTCTTAGTCCAACCTGAGAGGACTATATTTTGAAGCAAGTGGAAAAGAGACATGGCATCAGGTGAAGCCATGGCTGCCCTACAGCTCAGATGAGGGACCAGTGCTTGAACCTTGGTGTGGCTCACTGGGCCTGTCCCTGGTTCTCACACTTTCCATCCTATATTGTCATACCTAAAAAGTACTGCAAGGACACAGTGTAGCTCTGTTTCTGCTGGAGCAAACAGACTCCCAAGAAAAACTTTTATTACATGTAATTGCTACAATTTATCATACTGGCGGAGGGATATACAGATTACAGGGTGAGGGGAATGCGCGGAACTTTCCATCACATAACTACACATTTTTCAAACTATTCAAACTCTTCATGAACCAAATTGCAACATACTTTTTACCATCAGTTAACTGACCAACATATAATCCCTAAATGGAATTACTATAAACAGTCTTTTGGCTTCAGAATTGCTTCTTGTCTTAGGCATACATGGCACGGTCTCACTGTGGCAGAGTTAGCAGTTCTTTTTCTCTCTTGCTCAGGCTCCAAGGTCTCTTGCTGAATTCCATAGTTATCTCTGGGTCTTTTTGCTGAACACCTGCTCCTACACTATATGATGGAAAGTAAAAGCAAAAAATATTTTACTTATTTATTCACTAAAATCTCCAGCTTTTTGAAACAATTCTGCAGGGAATATGATTGGCAAAGGCAAATACATCTGGTAACTCTTTCACATTTCAGACAGATAAAAGAGGCAGAGTCAGTCCTGCCCTGTACAAAGTGGGGAAGATAAAGGAAAATCCCAGCAGGAAATCACTGCTGCCAGTCAGTACTGGGAGGCGTTTATAGCTCATGGGCTGAACCAAAGAGGAGTTATCTGCTTCTTCATCAAGTGGTCGGGGAAAAGCACTTCTGTGAGCAGCTTGCTTTCCTCTCTTGCAAAAAAAGCACCTGTGCCACCAGGAGCGACCATGGCATCCATGGCCAGAGTCTGGAAAGGGCCATCACTTCTGCTCCCAGATGTCTGGCAGGACTGCATGCCTTTGTATGCACCCTGTTCACAGAGGAAAAGACACAACAGCCAGAGCCCTGGGCATAAATGTGTCATACAAAGATGTCACGCAGAAAGATCTACTGCACAGCCTGCAGTGCAGAGGGCCCTTTGGCAGCCCTCGTGTTTCATGCTGATCACTGTCTCTGCATAAACAGAACAGGTGTGAAATATGCAAGTGTGAATATCCAGCAATGGTGATAATTTAGGGACCCTCAAACAATTGCAGGGGGATTTACAGACTCCTCAAGCAAATGTCTGTGTGCTGAACACTGTATCATGCCAATGAATTTACATTTCTAATCTGAGTTTGTGGTGGTTTAGGAGTAGTTCATGTCCTCAAACCACAGACTGAACATCACTAGGTAGAAAAGCCTCCCTTCATCAGCATTTAATATGTGCCTTTGTTTACAACTTAATAGTGAGTAATGTGGTTATTCAAGTCCTTGCACTCCAAAATCTTCTCAACCACTTCAGACCACCGTCCTTTACCTAAGATTGTTCATGCATCCTCTACAGGTTCTATTGGGAGACCAGGCTCAGACAGGAGGTTGAGTGTCCTCCAGCATCTACAGAAAAGGACTATCAGAATAATACTTTAACCACTTTTCCACTTGTTTCTTGTTAGTTCAGAAAGAGAAAATTTTCAGGTAGTCCCTGTGCCACCACTGTGGTAGACTTGACTAAGACAATCATCAAGCACAAAGGAAGAAATGCAAAACACTCCGTGGTCTTGTAGGGCAAGTTTTGCTTCCCTGTAGTGAAAGGAGAAGCCTCTGTGATCTCTGCCAGTCACATCCCCATAACAAAAAGTCAAGTAAACAAAGAAACTAACAGAAGAATAGTGTTTCAAAAATATTCCAGTTAGAGTTAAAAGAAGACAGGAAAAAAAAGTCTTGAATTAAAAGATACATGTCTTAGTCTCTTTTTTAAGCTCTTCAGTTAGATGTTCCAAATTAACTGCTAACAGAGGCATCTAAGATTCTGACAATTGAAGAAGAACAAAATATAATAGTGAAATCAGATATGTCACAAAAGGTTATGTTCTGTGTCTTAAATTCACATTCCTGTAATTTTACCGGATTCCACTGTGTCTAGGTTGCTGCTACTACTTCCATTTTATTAACATGAGCTAATGAAAGTGTGTCTAGGAAAAATTGCCCCGCAAGAGCATCTGACCTCACATCTGATTTGAAGCTTATAAATGTGAGCTCAAGAGTCTGGTCTGTTGTACTGGTGATGTCTATTAGAACTGGCAGCAAATTTAGAAGGTATTAATCATTTCAAGATTTGAAAAGCATAAACCTATAAAACTTTAATAAAGGTTTGTATCTCCTTCAAGATGAGGAGAACTCTTGAAACAAACAAACAAAAAATCCTTCAGTACAGGCATACTCAAACAGTTCTTCAGTGTAGCAGTTCATAAAGAAATACTATACTCATTTGAGACAAGATCCATGGAAAATTTGTTATTGAGGTGGCTATAAACTGATCCACAGAGGGGAAAAAAGAGGGGTTTGTTCTCCAATCCCTTGAATTTTGCCATGTATACACCTGTAATCAGCTGCAGACAAGGTTTGCCATAAGCAGCACACAACAGACTTATACAACGTAGTATAAGAATATAAATTTATGTTATATATTTATATTATGTATTTAATATATTATGATGTTATGTTAAACATTTATATTAATGGCATTTATAGTAAGAGAAAATTCAGAATCTAAATTACAGGAAAAAGTAATTCCAAGACTGTGTGTAGATTTGGCAGTTTCTTTAATTCCAATAATAACAACAGTATTAAAATAGTAATTATATAAAATAATATCAATATAATTAATTCTCATATTTACCTACAGTACATACAACAGTTAGAATTCTTAAAAGAAACAACTATCCCATAAATTATTACTCAAGCAGAATTAAGGTCACCACATAATTTTAAATTGGATATTTCTCATCCCAAAGTCAATGTTTTATCAATTTAAAACAAATTATTATCTGGCTTTTGGGTTTGTTTTTGTTTGTTTGTTTTTTATTGTTGTTGTGTTGGTTTTTGATTTATTTTTGTTTCAAGTTGACGTGCTTGTTTTGACATGAATTCATGGAAATGTTTATGTATGGAGAGAGTATTCAGTCCCAATATTTGATATGTGTGTTTACTATATTAAATTCTCCTAAGATCAAACAGTACTCCTCACAAGTGCAGCTGGGGCTGTCCTGATATGCTCTGATGCCAACACAAAGGAAGATCCAAAGACGTTTTCAAGCAACCTTCATGACTAATTGAACTAACTTCAGCTTATGATTTTCTAAGTCCCCTAAGGAAATGAAATGCACGCAACCCATTAAACATTCAATCCAAAATAAAGAACATACTCCCTGCTCTCCTTGTGGCAAATAAGGTACAATGTTGCTGCATGAGCTCTGTCCTTCACCTGCTGAAATCAACTGCAACATTTGAAAAAATCAGGATATGTCGCTGTCTGAGAGTCAATGGAAAAGGAGATTTGTGGTGTGCTGTTCCTACTGCAAATTTTCATCCTCTTCCCTTGAATTTTAAGAAAAAAATGATCTGACAAAGAGACTAAAAAAAATATGTGATAACATGAAAAAGTTAAATTACAATATAACTAATATTTAGGACAGTGTAGTTTCAAAGACAGGAAACATTTTCAAAAATATGCATTTTGGTTTATTTAATAATTGCTGCATTAATTACTTTGATCATTCAGATAAGTCAGAGAGTTATTGTAGTGAAAGCAAAAGCAGAAAGAAAGAACTTACAAACATCAAACACATTGAACAGCACACATAACTGGGTCATGCAAAAGACAGAAATCTAATTAAAAATAAAGGAGCTACACAGAAAAAATATTTTTGAAGTTTTAAAATAATGAGAGAGAGCGAGCTCAAAGCTGCAGAGTACTGTAGAGACTGGACCTCTCCAGGTTGACAGGATCAGCTGGAGATGCTCTGATTGAAATTGACCAGTGGCCTCACAGCGCCATTCTCTCCTAGCTCAGGACTGCAGTCTACTTGGACTTAGGCATCCAGAGGGGTGATAACCCTGGGGGATGGGGGCCTGTGGAGGCCCCACATCATGGGGGAACACCAGAGAGAACCTACAACCCATGGAGCAACCACACTCAGGCAGGGGATCAGTAGAAACCAGGTGCAGAAGAAGCAAACAAGCAAGCAGCAAGGAGTTGTCTCCTTGCTGAAGAGGGTAGGAGAGTCTGAGCACAAGAAAGCAAGGGATGTTGAGACTGAGTATGGGAGAAGTGTGTAGTGGTTTGACCTTAACCGGATGCCAGGTACCCACTAAAGCCACTCTCTCACTCTCCCTCTGCAACTGGACAGAGGAGAGAAAAAAAACCAGCTAAGGATTCATGAGTTGAGTTAACAGCTGGGAGAGGTCAGTGACTAATTACTTCATGGGCAAAACAGACTCAAAGTGGAGATAGTACTTAAATTTATTACTAACAGGATAAGAGCCAAAGAGGGAGAAATAAAACAATATTAAAAACACCTTCCCCCCACCCCTTTTTCCTTCCATGTTCTTCTCCCTCCTCCCCCCAGCGGTGCAGGGGGACGAGGAATGGGGGTTACAGTCAGTTGTTGTTTCTGCTGCTCAGAGAGAGGAGTCCTTCCCCTGCTCCTGCGGGGTCCCTCCAATGGTGGACAGTCCTTGATGGACTTCTCCAACATGAGTCCATCCCTGGGGCAGCAGTTCTTCCCAAACTGCTGTCCCGTGGGTCACTCCTCCATGGAGTGCGGTCCTTCACCAATGAGCTGTACTGGCGTGGGTCCCCCACAGGGGCCACAAGTCCTATCCAGGAAAAACCTGCTCCAGCGTGGGCTTCCCTCTCCACAGGCTGCAGGTCTCTGGCAAGACCCTCCTCCAAACTGGGCCTCCCACAGGGTCACAGCCTCCTTCATGTGTCCACCTCTGAGTAAAGAATTTCTTCCTAACATCTCATCTAAACCTACCCTCTTTCAGCTTAAAGCCATTCCCTCTTATCCTGTCACTGAATGCCCATGTAAATTGACCATCTTCCTCCTTTTTATAAGCCCCCTGGAAGTGCTGGAACACCACAATAAGGTCTCCCCAAATCCTTCACTTCTTCGGGCTGAACTGCCTCAACTCTCTCAGCCTGTTCCTGAGATGATGAGATCGTTAAGAAGACAATTTTTATAATACCCTTTAACTGCCTTTCTGTTTCCAGTGCTACTGCCGTTATTTACCTGTCACTAATTGTCTGTGGATTGTTTGGTTGTTCCACATTGCCTTGCAAAACCACATTTTTTTTCCAGTGCTGGATAAATACTTGAAAAAAAACCACAAAAAAACAACAAACAAAACCCGACAGGTGTTTAGGTAAAAGATAGGCTTTTTACTGCATTCTATATTTCCTCTATTTTGAGAATTGTTTGTTATTAGGGAAAAAAGAACAGTCTCTTGAGCACATTAAAAATCTAAATATCCACTAAAAGTAACAAGAATAAGGTAAAAATGGATTGTCTTGTTTCTTATTTTGCTAGTTTAGGTTAACACAACAATATTCATGTTAGAAGCAAGTAATGCTAATGGTAGGGTAATCTTCTTTAAGAGCAAAAAGGTTTTGTATCTTTCAGAGATAATTGTAAACTTGGAAATCAAAATATGTGTAGACTACAAGCACGTGAAATCCATAGTAAATACAGTCTGGCATTAAAACAAAGAAAAGGAAGGGCTCTCAATTCCCCACATTGTGCCAAAATTGCTTTCAACCTTTTTTATACTTGTGGATAGCAGTGAAGATGAGGACTTCTCAACACCAGGGTTTTTTTTAATTACAAGTGTTTGCAAAGAGCTGCCTTTTCAGGAACTCACACCTTCCAAAGCTCTGAGGTTTTAGCATACCTGAATACACAACTTAGCAAATGCACAAGCTCCATCAGCTGGAGTCCCAAACTCACAGGCTGACAGCGCCATCTTTTTTGTAGTTTATGACTACCCTCTCAGTACACCAATTTCATTTTCAAAACACAGGGGTTTGAATTATTTTCTCAAGGAAGAATCCGAAACTGTTATCTATGGATTCAAACAACCACCAAAATCAACAACAAAGAGACAGGACACGCAGGTGTGTCTGAGTGGTGACAGGTGTGGGAAGAATCCCCGATGATTAAAAGGTCTCCATTTCAGTGCCAGCCACATGTGGGAGATGTTAATCCATTCTTTTAAATTGAGAGGCTCAGAATTGTATGGAAAGGAATGGGAAAAGGGAGGAATTATTCATGGAACCACAGAATCACAGAATATGCTGCATTGAAAGGGACCCACAAGGATCATCGAGTCCAGCTCCTAGCCCTGTGCAGGGCCACAGTCAAGGGTCACACCATGTTCCAAACATTTCTTCAGCTCTGTCAGGCTTGGTGCCATGACCACTGCCCTTGGGAGCCTATTCAGTGCCCAACCACCCTCTTAGGGAAAAACCTTTTCTAATATCCAACCTAAACCTCTCTTGACACAACTTCATTCCCTGGAGTCCTGCCACTGGTCACCACAGAGCAGAGATCTGTCCCTCCTCTTCCCCTCAAGAGGAAGTTGTAGACTGCAATGAGGTCTCCCCTCAGTCTCTTCTTCTCCAGCTGAACAGACCAAGTGCCCTCAGCTGCTCCTCACATGGCTTCCCTTCAAGGTCCTTTATCATCTTTGTTGCCCTCCTTTTGATGCTCTCTAAGAGCTTAATATCTTCTTATACTGTGGTGCCCAAAACTGCCACAATATTCCAGGTGAGGCTGCCCCAGTGCAGAGCAGAGTGGGTGTAATGGTTTTGAGTCTTAGGCCTTCTTTCCTGGTAACCAAGGAAGTATTCCATTCTATCCCTTTACGTAAACAGAGGTATAAATATGAGGGGAGGAGGGATTGATGCTCTCTTCTCTTCTGGGGAGTTCTGGAGGCAACAGGTTCCCTGCGGCCAGCTCTACTTTTGTGGGAGTGAGGGCTACTCAGGCATGTTGTTTCTCTTTCCGATCCAGGAAGCAGTCTGGTGGCATGGTGTAAGTCTGTCTTCTCAAGGGAAGTATTGAGATTTCATTTTACTAGTTCTTTATTTTTCTAGTTCCCTGATTTTGATTGTGCATATCTCTTTTGGTTTTGTCCCATTTTGTCCCTTTTTCCCCTCTTCCCTTTCCTCTTTCCCTTTTTGGGGTTGTACATAGTATTCTCATTGTATATAACTGTAATATATGTAAAAAAATATATATATTGGTATAATTCGCTGGATTTGGTTTCTTTCAGCTTCTATAGGTTTTTTTTCCTTTGCCCGAAGGGGAAGGGAGGGAAAAGGCTTTCACTGGGTCTTGGAGACTTGGTGGCAAGCCAGCTCCAAACTTACACAGCGGGACAATCCTCTCCCTCACTCTGCTGGTGATACTTCTTGGCAACTTCACTGCAACTACAGGGCTAAGGTGTCCCATTCCCACCTTGTCCTGGAGGAGATAATAAGAGGAGGATCAACACCCTGAAATTATGATTTGCTCAAGAACCATCTTTATGGAAACGTAATTGGACAGAGCCAGGCATTCACAGTGCCATCTAACACCAGCCAAGGGATACAGCCTCCTCTCCAGCAGATTGCAAGTTATTCCAACAGTCTGGTATAAGGCTCAGCTGGTGTGAATTTGCTGGCTGGTGGTACAGACTGTTACTCCATTCCACTCATTTTCTGGTTAAGTTTTTTTTCTTCTTCTTAAAATGATATAACGTTTTTGTGAATGGCACATTAGAACAAAAAGTGAACCACAAGGTGTTAAAGGCTAAATTTAAAACTGATGCATAGGCAGTCTGCTATCAGGAGCATTCCTGTTGGCTTCAGCTTTAAATCCACATTAATTACACTGAAATGAATAACTGCTCCTGGAATTACAGCAGTGGAAGGTTTTGCTCCAATCTTTGCCATATTTTGACTGAAAAATCATAGCCCTGAATATAAGTGTTAAACATTAATATTGAATTTAAATATACATGAAGGGAACTGGTTCCATATGTTCATATTATGACTCTAATTTAATTTTAGTAGAATGAGCCACAAAGAGTAGGCCTGTTTCACTGTACCATTAATCTCAAAATGCTAATAGTGGAATTTAATTGCCTGCATTAAAATTTCAGGCTCACTTTCTAATTCTTTCGATGCAATTGGAGCTTTTCCCTGAGTTGCAGATGCCGAAGGCTATTTACCTTGCATAAGGAATATAACCTTACACTCATGTGACATCTGCATCAAATTTCATGAGACATTCCCAAAGAAACAGCTCCCAAGTCTGAAATGGAGAGATTTGAAGCTGTAAAGATAGGAGAACAAAAGGAGCAAGGACGTCAGTCTTTGTGTGTGTCATTAAAGTGAATTAAATTTGAATTTGACATCAAGAAGAGGGTCAACAGTGGGTCTTAAGGTAGTCAAAGACCTCAAGTCATACAGGCAGACAGAAAGGAAACCAACTGTAGACAACAAAAGATGGAATTAAAAGCACAAGGAAGTAAAGCAAAGGTGTTTGATGCTCACTTTCTAAGATGATGGATAAAAACAAGCTCAATAGAAAAATATAACACTTGCCTAGATTGCCTGCTAAAGATGGAGTAAATTATCAAGTTTTAGGGTGCAAAAATCTTGACACCTGGGCTGTGAAAACCTAAAGTCTGTATGTCCACAAGATTGTCCAGTTTTGCATTCCATCTTTATCAACCGGCCAGATGAAGCTGTCTACTCCTCCAGCAAATTACATCTCTCCTATTTCCTCAGCCCATTCAACCTTCAGGATCTGATATATTGAGGCATAGACAAGGAAACAAAAAAGGAAATCCAAAAGGATGAAAGAAAGGGCATGAAATGTTAGTAAGCTGTACCTGATGCAATATCAACTATTTCAGCATGAATTTTCCTGCGGACCAGGCTTGTCATAACAGATTCATTAAAAAACAGAGAAGAGGAGGGAATATAAGAAAAGAGAATTGAAATAAAAATAGACTCCTTACAAGGCATGATAGAAGACAATGCTGTAAAACATAAAAGTATCAAGTATTTTTTGATTTCTAGCTGCCAGTGAAAGCCTGACCTGTCTATATTCTGAGATAGGTAATTTATTTTCTTAACATATTTCTATAAAATATTTATTTTTCCCATGCTAGCATAGTGTCTGCAAGCTGTAGTTTATTAAAAATCCTACAAGTAAAAAGTGGCAGTAATGAATTTTTCAACAACTCTTTTCTCTCTGAAGATGATCAAACAGAGTTTACAAGGCAGAAAAATAATATTAAAAATGCAAGTAAGAAATCAAAATCAATTAAGCAAATAAATCTAAGCAGAGCCTCTTAACCTCTTGCTCTCAGCAATAAAATTGATAAATGGGCCAAGTTTAGGTTTTTAATTAGTAATTTTATTTATTCATTCGAGGTGTTGGGGTTTTTTGACTTATGTATTTGTTTCAGTAGGTACTCAGTTGGTGAACTGCTAAGCAATGCAATAACATGTTTGCAAACAGCTTTAGTTCCTGGTTTGTGTTGTATTTCTTATGCATGGAAGGCATGGAGGGATTTTGGGGGCAAAAAAGAAAGGAGAATGAAAAGACACCTTTCAAACCTCTCTCCTCCTTCAGCATAGCCTCAGACTGATGCTGCAGATGTAATGCCTACAGTCTTTGTAAGGCCCACCAAGACCGCAGGAGCTCCTCAGGTCGGGGAAACAACGAGAGAGAAAAGGATCCTTGCTTCGGTTCAGTTGCTTTATCAGGGAGATGTCCATTACCAAAAACATCCAGGATCATCCAGCTGAGAAGACGGCATGTTCTGCTGCATGGGTAAAGGAGGAATCCTCTCAAAAATGGTACAAACACAACACATTACTGAGTGGCAAACTGAGAACAATTAAGAAATTATGCAATTCATAGCAACATTCTACTGACTCCCAATAACTTGGTCAGAGTGCTCTGGTCAAGGAGCAGAGATGACGTGTCAAAGCTTCCTTTTCAGACCATTTCCTTTCATGGTTTGAGTTTATGTGCTCTATGTTTCAATTGCAGCCCAGAACTAAGAACATATTTAAAAACATTTTCAGGCAAGAATCAGAATAGGTACTGAGGAAGTCCCTGGGAAAAGACTGCTGGCTTTGGTGTTATTCCTAGACATGATCAAAATCCAAGTGCTGAAAAATCTCATGAAGAAAAGAGGTGCTTGTCTAAATCTCAAACTTCTGGGTCTTTAGCTGTTGCTGAACTTGTTAGAGGACAGTACAGCAGCAGAAAGGTATAGCTGTGCTGGCTCAGCCCCATGGATCAGTCTCACTGCAAGGATTTCTGAAGTCTGAAGCCTATATTGAGAACTGTTGTTGAGAACTAAATCTCTGCTTTTAATGCACTGTCTGATCCATGCAGAGTAAGGGACATGCAGGGTGGATCTTTCTTCCTGAAGACAAAAAAGTTGTGCTTGTAGTTCTAGTGTGACATAATTCAGAATTCTGTTTCATATAAATCCCTACAATGTATAGGACAAGCCCCAAGAGACAAAATCACAAAAAGAGACTGAAACCCCACATGTAGAGAGGATCCTTCAGATTCAGGAGATTAATTCTCACAGAAACTCAAGGTCAAGGTGGAAAGAAGAAGACAAAGTTTCACTTTGCTATATATTGTCTAACAAATCATCTCTAATATATAAATATGAAAGTTTTATGGATCCTTTCCCAATGTCAAGAAAGAAAAATAAGATGTAATGTGGTCAAAAAGCAAAACCAAGGTAGTTTTTGTCAACACAATTTGCATCTAACTGCTTTACCACTGAATCAGCTCGTAGAAGATTTATCAATGTCATTGTAATTTCTGCTTCCATGGATACAGAAAGTGCAAGGAAAACCATTCCTGTTGTTCTTGCCTTAATTTTGCTGCTTGAAGAGGTTACTTCAATATCTGCAGCTAGTGACACCAGCTCTTATTACTCTACTTACAGTCAGAATTATATAATAACTAAAAATAACAACATTAATGGTGCTGCCAGCTTTGGTTTTTTAAAAGGCCTTGGGTGAAGAAAGGACTTTATGATTTTAATGCAAATATTCAATTGGCTGTCACCAGTTAAAGTAGGCCATCCTGGTGGTGACTGTGTTTTGCAGGATTTGTGGATCCATGATCCTGCAGATCCAAAAGCACTATACTTAAATCATATTTTCAATGGCTTGTGCCCAAAACAGTTATTTCAGTTCCTATTGTGCATCACACACTTATAAAACCTTTACAACAACATCAAAGAGGACAAGTAAAACATCAAATTCAATCAAAATGCAGGAATACTTTGGGTGCTGAAAAATTATGAAAAACAGCCTTTTGATTTTGAAAGCTGACTGCTGGTATAATCTTGTCCAACTGAAGGTCCACAGTAGAAATATGAGGGGGTTTTTTATGTATTGAAAGTGAAAGCTGACTGATACAATAAACTTGTCCACAGTTTTAGGCATGGCTATCAGTGAAGACAGCAGAGCTTCCACTGCACATGAACTCCAGGTCAGGAAATCAGTTAATTCACAATAATTGAAAAATATGTAAATCCTTATGCAGATTATTCAATTGCTGCACTTGAATATCTTTGCTAGAGCATTACACTGACATAACCAAGGCACCTCTTACCACAAGAAGAGAAAAATTTCATTAAAAATTGGAAGATACATGTGTAGCATAACTGACTACAATGATTAGAGTTTCCATAAGGCTATTATGTCCATGAAAAAAACTGTAGAGATGGAATATTTATTATAGCAAGTAATTTCTATTTAAGCCAACCTGCTTAAGCTGACCACTGCAACAATATTCTGACTATACTTCCACCCATTAGATTGGACACTGGGAGAGATGAAAAACAAAGCAGGAGGGAAAAAAATTAAATGCAGTTAAAATGATTCTTTATTCAACAAAGAAACTATTACTTTTACACTTAACTCCAAATCTCTTCACCATTCTTTCTATAACAAATGTTACATTTCTGAAAACCTTGTAGCATTTATATTTTATGTTTTCAGCCTATGAGCATAAAGAAAACTCTATGTTTGCAATAAATAGGCAGTAAATGGTATTTTTGTCTCAGGAAGATAGAATTCCTTTTGCTCTTTGTTCATTTTCTTAACCTTGATTTTCAATGACCTTCTCAACTGAGCACAAAAATGATTTTTCCTCCTTGACTCCATTCAATTAGTAGATGCTGGGTAATATTTTCAACAAGTTATATTGCTAACATCAAACCAAACTCAGCAAGAGAAAGCCATATGGTCTTAGTTCTCTAGGATTACCACTTACTTCTGTTCTGTAATTGCAAAATATACTTAAATGTCTTTTTTTCCTACAACTCTGCAAAGGTAGAGTGTTATTATGAGCTACCTGTTCACGATCCTTTGGTTTCGTGCTCCAGGAGTTTGTTGTCTGCATGAAGTTGCTTTGATGTAACAATGTGTTAGCTTAGGCATTGACTATTATTACTGCAATTTTTATCTCTTCTGTTGGTCTCAAGACATTTCATTGTAATTGAATAGAAAACAAGTGATTATAATGTAGTATTCTAACTTTTTTCAAAAAATACTCATCTCCCAGCCACACTAAAGTATTTCAACCTTAACCTAATGAGGCATCACAGCCTCTTCTGCTGGCACCTCATGGAATTCAGGAGGCACCACACAATGTGTGGCCCCAGCTTGGTGATGATAGAAACACTGTGGTCTGTAAGTACACCAAGGCAAAATAAAAGCATATCAACTATAAGTGCTCTAGCAAGATATAATATTTTCAATTAAAAATTTGGTCTTTCTGAGGGAAAGAAACAAGAAGAAACTGAAAGCTTGCTTTAGAAACATCTTTGTTACAAAACTTTCTACCACCCAATATTTTTCCTCTCCCCATCTAACACTCATTCTTCCTTCCTTTCCTTTGTCTCTCCCCCCTACCTCCTCCTTTCCGTCTGTACCACTACAGTGCATGTTTCCTTTAGCCCAGCATATTGCATTAGGTTTCTCTCAAGACCAACAACACAAAAAATTAAATCTCAGGCTCAGCTCAAGCATTACCTTGTCTTCATTTTTCTCTAAATGAATCCAGTGCCCCGACAGATTTCTGTCTGAACAGGAATGCTGCAAAACCCAGTATCTCTTTATCCACTCAGCAAGTTTGCTGCTACCAGCTTCTACACATCGATTGCTTCCAAAGTTTGGGTTCCCTGCAGTGACAGTTTGGGTTCCCTACAGTGACAGTTTGGGTTCTGAATCTATGATTGAGCAAAACAAATATAAACAATTACAATATTTTTTCCAAAGCTAGATGATTCTTGAAGACATCAGTTGCATTTCTGAAACTATTTTATGTACAGGTATCTAACAAAAAAAGCTAAATTCTTTTTACATGATCAATGTTTAATGAAGTCTTTAGACAGACACTCATTGCACAATTAAGGAATTGTCTGTTTTAGAATAACTAAGAGAACAAATATCTTATAAGCTGTTGTCAACATCAACACTGCTTCTCCAAAATAGTTGGGCAATTAAAATATGTTCCACAGTGCTTACACTTAAAAACATCCATTCCAATTTAAATATAAAAGCATTTGCAGTATGTAACAGTATTTGGAAAATTTATATCTACCAGGATGCATTGTTTTAGCCTCCCTGAGCATACTTTTATGCTGTTATGCATAAAAGCTATCAAAGTCATCAAAATGGCTGGTTTACTCTAGTAAACTTACTTTAGTTCTTTAAGTCTACCGCATGCCCAAAACAAGCACAAGTTTTCAATATTTAAGTTGAGAACTTAAGAGATAGGAAGAATTTTTGTTTTTCTGTTTTAGGGAGATTGAAATCAAAATTAGGCCAACTGGGCAAATCACTCCACCTTTTGGTTTTTTATCGATATTTTAGTTTCTTAGGAGTTTGGAGCAAGTATTGACTGTGAATGTGGGTGTGCAGAGCATCTGACATGATGAGATCTGAGACTCAGTTCTGATCTCTGTGTCCTGGCAGCAGCTGCCCTAGGACCTGCCCAAGCAAAACTCTGTAAGACATCATTGTACAAAGCCTCTGTTTCTGCTCAGTGTTAAGGGACAGGCTGAATCACACACAGGTGGGCCGCTCAGTTTCTGAGGCTACGTTATGTGATGGTTTCCTGAAAAAACTTTAATTCTTAGCCTAGTACAGCACCCATTGCTCCCTCAAACATTTTCATCAGCCATTATTGCCGAAAACTATCATCCTCAGGTGCTTGTGAAGATGACGGTGCTGGTGGTGAGGTTGTAAATGTTATAATAAATAAATGTTATAAATAAATAAATATTATAATAATAAATGCTATAATTTCCCAATAAAAGAGTCTCAATATACATCAATGCAAGGGGTTCACAAGAGGTCAAATAAGACAAAAAACAAAGATCTAGTCCTGACTTCACTATAGCTCTTCCCATAAATGTGAAAGTTAGAATGCTCTCTCCAGTCTGCCTGAATTTTGCAGTCTAGACCTCTCTCTTTCATGAACAGTTCTCAGTACAGCAGAATCTAAACAATTATTCATTAGAAACACCATCTTCTGTGTACAGTACAGAATTCAAATTTGTGCCATTTTCAAGAACAAGGAATTGAAACTTATTCAGGTCTCAGAAACACAAACCCTATCTTCTCAGCATGTTTTTCTCCCAGAGGAAAGTCACTGTCTGTTGAGGAATATTTTAAGTCTGGGAGCTGAAAGGAGACAGGAACAGCTTGTGGGAATGTCCTGTTTCATCAAAAAATGCATAAGGGAGTTAACAACTTTAGGCTGTAAATACTGTTCCTTTCTCAAAATAAAGTCAAAACCAATCGAACTGTTAATTGAAATGCTTATCTGATTCAATGCTTTACAGTGCAGTTTAATTAACATGTTCCTCCTTTTCTGTTACTGTTTGGGCTGATATACAGATTTATAGCTCTTGTCACAGGTGCATTTTTCTGATCTAACTTGTCCTGGGATGACTGCAGGCAAATCTATGTGTCAAATATTTTTCCATAATAGTAATTAACTTAGTCAGGAAAAGAGCAGTGAGGGTCCAGAGCTCACTGAAGCATTATTCATTACACAGTTCTCATACTGCAGGTATTTTCAACAGAAAACGTATTTCATTGCTTGGAGTAAGATTGTAGTGCTGAGATACTGGTGCAGGCAGAAGTGTAGCAGATGTGTTCCAAAATATGAAGAAAATACAATCCTTTGGTCAAATATCTGTGTCATGACTCCTGTGCACAGCCTATGTATCCCAGCTGATTTGGCCAGATGGCTGTTCTTTCACTCTCACAGCTGGGTATACCATTAAGAAACCACTCTCCTTTTCCAGCTATGACAGATAAAGTCAGGAATCATTGGTACTACAGTCAGCTCTTGTTACTTTCTCCTGGGAGACACTGCAGAACAGGGAAGGAGGCAAAACACCGTTGCGTGGGCAACCCACATGCTACGGTGGGACACAGAGTTTTTCAGGCAGGTGCTAAAGAGGTGGAGAAGCACAGATTGGTGCAGAAGGCTGATCACTGCAGAACTGGCCCTGATGTCTCATCCATGAAGCTTCCCCAGTTCCGCCAGCAAGCTGTCACTGTGTTAGGCTGAAGGATTCACAGTGCCCAAATGCAGGGTCTTTTCTCTCTCTCCAGAGCAAGAGCTGACATTCATACTCTTTCTGTGTTGATAAACTGGTATGAATTCCCACACTGGTGCTCAAGATGTCAATTGACTGTGGCATGTGAAGATGAGAAATCACTAGTTGGTCTGGGAAGACCTTAATTTCTCACAATCCCAATTGATCTGTACTTCTGCTTCCACAAATAACAGATTTATACACAGCAATTTCAGATCCCACTAAGCCCTAAGAATAATTTGTTGTACTAGACTGTATGATCAATGTCACTTTCTAAAACAAAAAAAGAAGGGGGGTAGAAGGAAAGAAAAATCTTAAGGATACAATAGAGATCACTACATTTCCCCACGCTTTATCCACATAGATATTGTGGTAGGATTAACGGATTTGCAGAATTATGATCATAATATCCACCAAGAATGAAACAATATGTTACTGTTATTGTCCTTGTTGGGAAAACAGAAAAATCACCCCCTCAAAGAAAATGTGGACTTGAAAGACTGTATTGGAAATTTTATGAAGAAGAGTTTTCTTATGCGCTCTTTACACTCAGTGTGTTTGGAGGGGTAGTGGAAGGAAAGGCAGTTAAAAAAGCCTAAATATCCATCTTCCCTGTATAAGACAGGAAAAATCGTTTCCCTGGGCTTTTCAGAGGGCTGATGGAATGCACCACAGCCAGACAAGGGGTGTGAGACTCCTTGGTGTTGCTCTCTCATGGAGGCTGACTTCCGAGTTCCTCAGCCTCAAAGCACCATCTTGTCTGCTTCCAGGGTTCTTCACACTACCAAAAATATTTTTATATTAGATTGAAATATCTGTCAAGTCACTTGACTCTGGTGCTGTGAGATAAATTGGCCCAAACAGCATCTCAGTTAGACAGATATGCTAAAGAAAGAAGAGTTCCATTCCTTTGGCTTCTTTCAATGCAGTAATTCCTTTGGTAGCTCAACACTTGAAACCAATTATATGTTTTACTGTAAGTGAGATTACAATCTAAGTGTTAGTGATCTTAATCTGACCCATAAAATCTATTAACATATTTCTGCTGATAATCTATAACCTGAACCTGTGGTGATGAGTTTAAAATGGATTATCCTGCTATTATTATTTGGAAGTGTTGTAAGCTTGCTGTGTATCATAATGAAAAGGTTGATTTGTTTCCCAAAAAATGGTGTGGGTCTTTTTCAAAAAATTGTGCAATGCTCATCATTTCTTAACAAGGACAGACAAATCTCCAAGGGCTGTTGGCCTAAACCAAGTATGGAGGTTTTCACATGCCTGTTTGCTGCCAGTCAGGCAGTGCTGACTGATTGATGATGTTTCATATGGGAATCATCACCACAACTGTGGAAATCTTGCTTTGAGTGATTCATGAAAAATTACAATACCTGTTAGTGCACAACAGTTTTTTCTCTTGTGATAAACACCTTGGAGGTCTTCATCTGCAATATGCATTTCTCAAGACAGTAACAATATAAAAAGGATGTGTGTATTATGAATATTTGTTGGGGACTTTTTCTAGCCAAATTTTTCTATGACTGGTGAGGGCCATTTTTTAATATTAACCTCCCTGGGAACGAAAATAATGAGTTGCAGGTGACTACTTCCCCTCTTTTCCCTTGGCACTCATAAACATAATAGCCATGTTTACAGGGGTTTTTCCAGCTTTTTGAGCTGGAAGTCACCTTAAAGAAGACAGAAGTTTTCTACCAACCTGCACCTCAGGAAGTCTTGCATCATCCCCACGTCATCATTGGTGAATCAGAGCTCAAGTCAGTCCAGCAGTTTAATTATCTGGGAAACATCCTCTCCTCGGATGGTAAGATTGATGAAGAGATAGACAACAGGTTAGCAAAGGCATAGAGAGCTTTCAGAAAAGTCCATAAAAGAGTTTGGTGTAATAAACAACTGAAGAAAAGTACAAAGATCAGTGTTTACAGAGCCATTGTGCTGTCTACACTTTTATATGGGTCTGAATCATGGGTCAACTACCACCACCACCTGCGACTCTTAGAACTCTTCCATCAGCTCTGCCTCCATACAATCCTAAACATCCACGTGTTCTAGAACAGGCGGTGGTTACAAGTATCGAGGCCATGTTGCTGAGAACACAGCTGTGTTGGGCAGGGCAGGTCTCCAGGATGGAGGACTATCACCTCCCTAAGATCCTGCTCTATGGTGAACTTGCCACTGGCTGCCGCAAGAGAGGAGCCCCGAAGAGGAGATACAAGGACTCCCTGAAACAACATCTCAGCTTTGGCCATATTGACCATCATCACTGGTCTACTCTGGCCTCCAATTGGGAGACATGGACACACTATACATATCGCTGCTGATGCTTTTGAGAACACATGCAGAATCATTCTTGAGGAGAAAAGACAACGCAGAAAGAACCGTGTCTTGCCAATATTGCCTAAGGAGACATTCTGCTGTGCCTTTTGCAACCGGACTTGTCTATCTCGCATTGGCCTTTTTAGCCATCACCATGCTTGTAGCAAGCATAGATCCTTCTCAGATCTTCGTTCGTGAAGCCTAGCCATGATGATGAAATGAACAACTGGAATGCAAAGGAAAGGAAGAACTGAGCTCATTTACTTATGTACAGAAACTTGTAAGCAAAGTTTCTGTACAATGAAAATTGTAAATGAATTAACCTGTAATGTAGATAGTAGAGCTGAGGCAACAAAGCGTGTATTAGATGTTCATTGTTTTCCAGAAACAAGTTTTGGATATTAACCCATGTTCTATAACCATGTGGTACACTCACTATTTAATGTATCTAATGGATCCAGCAGAACTGTGCTGAGCTTGAAAGCAACACGTCTTGTTTTGATGACAGGTAGGTATTCTGCATTAGATTCTGTGGTAATTGCCCATATATTTGCTTGTATGATCATACCGCCCTGAGCTGTTGTAGGTAGGACCAGTCCAAATATTTATTCTGACATGTCACTGGAAGTGAGAATTGTTGAGATTTAGAGCAACCATTAGTCCCTCTGGATTTTTGTTCCATGTTTTTTACAGCTGCCTCAGGGAAAGCTTCAATTTCCATCTGTCCTTGCATCTGAACAGATGAGCTATAAATCTTTTTGTTGTTTTACACTACCAGACCAATCCTGAGGAGTGTTAAGACCACACCACTGGAAGCTTTGAGGAAAGGAATTGATACCTTGAATTTGAATAAGGAATCTAGGGAAAATATTATGACAACAAGCAATGGCTCTACGAGTAGCCTGTGTTGCCAGAAACACAAACAGTAGCATTTGGTATGAGCTGATTTTTCAGGAGCTATGGATTTCATTTATAGATAAAATCTATTGCTATAATAGGAGGAACTGTATCAAACGCAGGTAAAACTCAGGAAAAATTCTCATTCACTATTACAGGACAATTTCCATGCCAGACGGAGGTGGTGGATAATATATAGGATTGCTGTGCAGAACCTAAGATAAGCAAATATAAAAGAAGCAATGAACTGGCATTTTATTATATATATTTGTTTATTTATTAATGAATATTTTTATATAAGCTTGCTTATTTTTTATCTACATTCAAGTCTTCAGCTGTTCTCTGCCTTTTAGTGCAACAATAGTGACAGCATTTTGAAATCCAAGTAAGTGGTCAATGTGGCTCTGTATTGCTTTAATTTATACCCTAGATATGAATTTCTTTACTTTGGACCCATTCTTATTGTTCCTGCAACAAACAACAGTTCTCCCATGACAGAAACATGAGCAGAACTGCATTTTTTATGAAGGGCTGAGGTTTCCTGGGAGTCAAAGACGATGTACAAGAGAGTTTTAAGAATTACAGATTCATTAAAAAGCAACTTGAACAACTTTGCCTGTTTAACATAGTAAGATAAGGCATAAGTCTGTTCTCCTCTAGACACCTTTTTAATCTTAGTTCCCACAGCATAAGTAAATATTTTTCACATATACACTCTTAAGGAGGAGCAGCTCTAGGTATATATCACAGGAAAGATCAGGTATTTCTTGTGCTCCTGACATGACTTTATTGCCTGAACGAATGTAACAACAAAATGGTAATAAATGTGCATAAACTAATGTGCACAAATATTTCGACCAAAATTCTGAGCTGAAGTGGTTTAGGGGGAAAGTTCCACATTTCACTGTAGGTTTAATTATGCACATTCTGACATCAATAACAAATCAACAATAACAGGACTGGTGATTACTGCTTATAAAATATTATGTTCAATATATGACTTTAATACTATGATTTCATTCTCCGATTCATACAAATTCTGCACCAGAAGGATCAAGTGATCTCAAACAGAAGATTACATACACTTATGACTTAAATGAAATGAAACAGATATTTAAGGTTTGCAGAAGATCATTGTACTTTTTTCATCACTGACAAAAGGATTTCCCTGAGCAAACAAGGGAAAGCATTGCTTTCCCATTTCCATGTAAAAATTTGATTTTTTTTCCCCAAAGCTAAATTTGCTACTGAGTTAGAAAGAAAAATAGTGTTCTTTTCCTTTCACTAAATATAAATAGGTACCTTTGTATTCCAGCATAGAAAACTAAACTGTGGTTAATTCAACAGGGTGTATAATGAACAAATCACTGTGTAAAAAATGAAAGCGAACAAAAGGAATGAGAGTTTCCAAATGTACATGTGCAAAGGTCATGGATGCCGGGCTAATACATGAGATGTGACAATCAATCTACACAATATTGCTACCACTTGTCCCACAACTACCAATGTCCTGGATGTAATGGGACATTTACGAATATCTGTCTCCATTCCCTGAAATCTCCTCCAGCACCTGGGAGCCCGGGGGAGCTGGAGACATGGCTGCACCCCAGGAGCACAGCATGTGCTTGTCCTCTGGCTGGGGACACCGTGGCCACAGCGGTTTTTGGCCCTTTTAAATTGTGGATGTTTTTATGTGGCTGCTGGACTGGAGGGTAAAACAATTCAAATTTTGTTATTTGCAAAGCTACTAGTGGTGAATGGAGAAGGAGGGTCACGCTGTTTGGTGTTGAAGAATGAGGAAACCAGCCTGACTCAGTCCCAAAGTTAAACCTCCTGAGGAAGAACAAAGTACCTCATAAAGGAACCAAAAACTGATAGCAACAATAACTTACCCAAAGGCTGCTGAGCTGACAGAGCTGACCTGGAGACATGTGACTGACAGTCAGTCACTTGAAACTATAAAAACCTAACAGAGTTTGATTGTGGGCTCCCCGCTGCAGGTTTCCCGGAGAAGAACTCAGCTGTACAGTCCTCTTTGGGCAGGAAGAGAGAGCAGCCAAGTTTTTTCTCTGGATTCCAAGGGAAAAAGACCTCTATTTTGAAGTTCCCGCTGCTTATATGGGCTCGGGGGGAGGGCTAGAAGGAGGAACGTGATTGGGCCAAGGTCCGGGGGAAAGGGAGTGGCTTGAGGTCCCTACTGACCAATGGAGGATACAGAAGGACCGCTTTCCAGTAACAGAACCAGGGACTGGAGAGAGGTTGATGAGACAGCCTATCATGCTTGTGCAGAGGTAGTGTCTGCGATCGGGAGGGGAGACAACATGGTTCTGAATGAGGGGGCTGCGTGGACCGGGGGAAGTACATAACTCAGGGAAAACCTGTACAATAAAAGTGCAAGTAGTGGTTTTTCTGCTTCGCTCGGTCCTGGGAAGCTGCCACTAAAAGGGACCTGTTTCTAAAGCTGTTCTTTCCAGGTTTTGTAATCCTGCTGTTCACCCACAAAAGCCCAGTCTCACTTTTTAATGGCAGGGACTTCTAAAATATCCCTTCCAGTGAGGAGATTTTTGCCTTGAGTGGGGACACCCTCCAAGGTTACTCCTCGAGGTTGAGCAAAAGAGATTTGCCCATGGTCCTTGGTCATCATCATGGCTAGGCTTCACAAACAAAGATTTGGGAAGGGCACTACCCACGTTTGTTGCAAGTGCATTGGTGGCTAAAAAGGACAATACGAGATAGACATGTCCAGTTGCAAAAAGGTACAGCAGAAAGACATCTTAGGAGATATAATCTGCAAGGTACAATTCTTTCTGCATTGTCTTTTATCCTCAAGAGTGATCCTGTGTGCTTTCTCAAAAGCATCAGCAGCATTATAGGTGGTGTGTCTCCAGACCTCCCAATTGGAGGCCAGAGTAGACCAGTTATGTTAATCAATATGGCCAAGGCTGAGATGTTGTGTCAGGGAGTCCTTGAATCTTCTCTTTGGGGCTCCCCTCTTCTGGCAGCCAGTGGCAAGTTCACCATAAAGCAAGATCTTAGGGAGGCGGTGATCTTTCATCCTTGAGACATGCCCTGTCCAGCTCAGCTGTGTTCTCAGTAACATGGCCTCAATACTTGTGATTGCTGCTTGTTCTAGAACAGATGTATTGGTCACATAATCTGACCAGTGAATGTTTAGGATTGTACAGAGACAGCGTTGGTGGAAGCGCTCTAGAAGACACAGGTAGTGGCGGTAGATGACCCATGATTCAGATCCATATAATAGAGTAGACAGCACAATGGCTCTGTAAACATTGATCTTTGTACTTTTCTTCAAGCGTTTATTATGCCATACCCTTTTATGGAATTTTGCAAAAGCACTATATGCCTTTGCTAACCTGTTGTCTATCTCTCTGTCAATCTTACCATCCGAGGAGATGAGGCTACCTAGGTAATTAAACTGCTGAACTGATTCGAGCTCTGATTCACCAATGGTGCTATGGAGATGATGGAAGGCTTCCTGAGGTGCCGGTTGATAGAGAACTTCTGTCTTCTTTAAGCTGACTTCCAGGCCAAAGAGCTCAGCAGTATCTGCAAAGCAGGATGTTAAATGCTGCAGAGCTGTTTCTGTGTGGGCGACAAGGGCGGCATCATCAGCATAGAGCAGCTCCCGGACAAGATGGTTTAAGGTCTTAGTGTGGGCCTTCAGTCACCTTAGGTTGAACAGGCTTCCATCAGTACGGTATCGAATGTAAATACCGTCCTGATCATCGAGGTCTGCTGTGGCCCTTTGGAGCATCATGCTGAAAAAGATTGTGAATAGAGTTGGTGCAAGAACGCAGCCTTGTTTCACACCATTCTTTATTAGAAAGGGCTCAGAAAGCGCATTGCCACATCTGACTTGGCCTTATTGATCCTCATGGAGTGAGATGATCATTTTAAGGAACTTGGGGGAACAACATAAACATTCCAAAATCTGCCATAGACCTTTTCTGCTCACAGTATCAAAAGCCTTGGTGAAGTCGACAAAGGTTACATAGAGACCTTTGTTCTGTTCCCTACGCTTTTCTTGCAGTTGTCTGAGAACAAACACCATGTCTACGGTACTCCTGTTGGCTCTGAAACCACATTGGCTTTCAGGTAGAATTCCTTCCGCTATAGCGGGTATTAGTCTGTTCAAGAGTATTCTTGCCAGGATTTTGCCAGCAATGGAGAGCAGAGTAATGACACGGTAATTTGAACAGTCTGATTTAACTCCTTTCTTCTTATACAAAGTGATGATGACTGCATCACGAAGGTCTGATGGGAGTTCACCTAGTTCCCAACAGTGCACCACAAACTCGTGAAATTTAGCATGGAGTGCAAGGTCCCCATGTTTCCAGACTTCAGGTGGAATTCCATCAACCCCAGCTGCCTTGCCGATTTTCACCTGCTGTATGGCCTTGAGGGTTTCTTCTAAAGTGGGGGCAGTATCCAATTCATATTTCACCGGTTGTTGTGTGATGGACTGAATTGCTGAGTCTTGGACTTCACGGTTGGTGCTGAAAAGAGTCTGAAAGTGTTCAGACCAACAATTCAGAATGGAGGTTTTATCTACTGGAAGCGTTTGACCATCTGCGCTGAGTAGAGGGCTTTGGACCTGGTATGTAGGCCCGTATGCTGTTTTCAGGGCCTCATAGAATCCTCTGTGATCACCCATATCTGCACATAATTGAGTTTTCTCAGCTAGATCGATCCACCACTTGTTCTGGATGTCACCGAGTTTCTGTTGGAGCTTGCTGCATGCAAGACGAAAGGCTGTTTTTCTTGCACGACAGGATGGCAGTGCAAGGTGTGCTTGGTGAGCGGTTCTGTTCCTCAACAATTCCTGGATCTCTTGATTGTTTTCGTCAAACTAGTCCTTGTTCTTCTTCAAGGAGAATCCTAAGGATTCTTCAGAGGATTGTAGGATGCTGGTTTTAATATGGTGCCAAATTGTTTCAGGAGAGGAATCTGTAGAACCTATGGAATGGTTTTCAAGCCTAGTTTGAAGATTTGCCTGGAATCTGTCTCTTACTGTGGCTGATTGGAGATTGTTAACTTGGAGTCTCCTCCTTGGGATACTGCCCCCTTTAGATTTGAATTTAAGATTGAAGTTGAGTTTACAGAGCACAAGCCGATGATCTGTTTGCCATTCTACACTGGGCATCACGCAGCTGTGGTGGACATCGTGGACATCTCTCCATTGCACCGAGACGTAATCAATGAGATACCAATGCTTAGATCTGGGGTGCATCCAGGTAGTCTTCAGACTACTTTTCTGCTGAAAGATAGTATTAGTGATGGTGAGCTGTTGCTTTGCACAGAATTCTAGCAGAAGTTGACCACTATCGTTGCAGTTTCCAACACCATGCTTGCCTAATATTCCCTTCCAGAATTCCTTCAAAATTCTTACCTACTCTGGCGTTGAAATCACCAAGGATAATGATCTTATCATCTGCAGACACCTTTTGGGTAAGGCAGCGCAGGTCGGTGTAAAATTTATCTTTTTCAGCAGGGTCAGCTTGGAGAGTTGGGGCATATATACTAAAGAGGACAATGTGTTGCTTGTTGTGGAGTGTAAGGCATAGGGAGATAATGTGGTCAGAATGACCTGTCGGCAGATTTTTGAGTTTAGGAACAATAGAGTTTTTGATCATGAAGCCGACTCCTAAGAGATGCCTTTTGGTTCTGGGTTTCCCTGACCAAAAGAGTGTGTAACTGGCACCATGTTCTCTAAGGCTGCCTTCCTTGTGAAGGCAAACTTCACTGAGAGCACCAATGTCGATGTTGAGACATGCCAGTTCATGGGCAATTAGGGCAGAACAATGCTCAGGTCATCTGCTATTCACAGAATTGAGCATGGTTCTGATGTTCCAGCATGCTAGAGTTAATTAAGGTACACCTTTGGAGGCAGGTGCATGCCTTTGTCTTTTGATCTTCTTCCACCGCATTGGAAGGAGGTGCCCACTGGCCGCTGTTAACCAGCCGGGTGAAGGGGGAGATGAGTTTTGTTTAGGCCACCTTTTCTAGGCCCCTCTCCGAGTGGAGCAAGCAGTGCTGTCCTTGAAAAGGCTGCTTGGTCGTTCAGGGTGCTGCCCCAAGAGACTGTCATCTCCTTTCAGTCTCAAATGACCAATATCCTGAACCGCCTGCATGCAGGGTTGGGTCTGCGGCTCCCAGTGCACCTTTCACCTACCGTTTTGACCCTCACCCATCGCTACAGGACTTTTTGCATGGTGGGTAAAGCCTTCAAGCCTGTACAATGGATTTTTTAGGTGAGATGCAGCATGTGCGGAACTGAACCCACCCTTTAATCCTAAGGTTCATGTGCCATGACCAGCATAGCTCGCAACCTCATAGGGGTACACAGGCTTCTTTCCCACTGAGACCTCATTGCCCACCAGACCCCCTCCCTCTCCCCTAGATTGGACTGGCAAACCTCTGTGTGCTCCAAAGTTACCCCTCTCCACTCCTCTCCTCCGGGGTAGCTGCCAGGAGCCTGCCTAGCATGGTTGCCCGCAGCTGGGGGCCTGCCCCCTGCCAGTGTGGCAGTCCGCGGCTGGGGACTGGTCCTTGGTATGGGTGAGTGATATCCATTTCTACTTCATAACTGGTTTTTTTGCTAGCTTTAATATAATTGCCTCAACACTGCTTCAAAGATAGTGCATTATACTAGTAGTTGTAGCTACCTATACTGTGAAGCAAATAATTCTGACTGATATTTTAGTCTAATCATTATCATAATGAACTTAAATAAATAATTTACTTATATAAATATATTTGGTTTGCCATCCTTAATCCTGCAGGACAAAGTCATGTAAAGACTAAATTACACCTGTGTAATCCTTTAAACATAAACTGTTCCCTAAGTCTGCTGCTAAGATTGAATCCAGCTGCACCCAGACTCCTTTCTGAGAAGGAGTTTAGAAAGCTAGGGGGTCCTTTCTGCACCCCGTGACTCAATGGGAGGACTTTCCTGGTAAACTTTGTCTGAAGCTCCCACTCCAGCTGCAACAGCCATTTGCCTACATTTCAGGTTCAAATTCAGAGAACATTTTCTTCCAGTGCTTGGAATCGGTTGAGAGCTGGGCTCAGGCAGCTGAATCCCCCTGGGGTGAGAAAGGGTTGGTTTTGTTCACAAAATTATAGACTTGTAGAGAGCTAGAAGAAAAAGAGCAGTCAAATGCAATAATCATAGAATTATCTAAGAATCATAGAATGGTTTGGGTCGGAAGGTGCCTTAAAGGTCATGTAGTATAACCCCCCTGCCGTGAGCAGGGACATTTTCCACAAGACCAAGTTGCTCAAAGTCCTATCCAACCTGGCCTTGAACACCTCTAGTAATGAGGCAGCCACAGCTTCTCTGGGCAACCTGTGCCAGGGCCTCACCACCCTCACAGTCAAGAATTTTTTCCCAATATCCCATCTAACCCTGCCCTCTGTCAGTTTGAAGACATTCTCCCTTGTCCTGTCACTCCACGCCTTTCTCGAAAGTCCCTCTCCAGCTTTCTTGGAGCCCCTTTAGGCACTGGAAGGGGTTCTACGGTCTCCCCAGAGCCTTTTCTGTTCCAGGTTGAACAAGGCTGTCTCTCTCAACCTGTCTCCAGAGCAGAGGAGCTCTGGCCCTCTGACCATCTTTGTGAAAAGCAATATCATCTTCTAAACCATATGACGATGTGCAGAAGAACAAAGCTCTGGGGGTTTTCTGATGTGTGAAGTCTTTTTCTGGTCCAACAAAGGCAAAAATCTGCACCAGCAGGATGACCTTTATTCATTGTACATAAAAGGTGACATTTCACATCCCTACAGTTCTGAAATTAAAATTTCTGTTGCAGGTCAGTAAGCACAAATATCTTTGGCTTTTTCCCATCCCCTCTGCTACTGAGATAGTTTTCTTTCCACACATATTTGCTATTACAATCAGTTTTACACTGAACAAGAGAAAACTGGCTGCACTGGTATACGGGCAAATCTGGAGTTTGCCTTTAAACTCAGAGAAAGATCTCACACATCATAGAAAAAGTGTAAGATAGTCTCACTTTTTTATTATTATTAATTGTTTATCAATAGTACTTACAATAGATGGAAGACTTAGTTCAGATACTAGTACATTACTGAAATTATACCTTACTGACAGGGAAAGAGAAAACCCTAATAAGCACATCCTCAAATGAAGGGAAGTTGGGGGACAAATGTTCCTGAATGCAGAAATAGTCTGGGCACACTTTATACCCATTATATGCTTATTTTAATCACAGCATTAATGAAACAGAAATAGAAAGAAATAGGAACAGTCCCTGAAGCACCCACATACTTGCTTAACTGAAATCACCATTAGGAATCAGAGGTAGGTTAGCTCATTTTTCCTGAGTTGCAATGCACAAAGAGTACTGAATCAAGCTTAATGTTGAATGAGGATCCCACAAGCCTTAGCTGGTTCTTTATTTAGTAAATGCGTAGCTTAAAATTAGGCATGTTGTCAAGCGCCTGCCAGAATCACAGTATCAAGTGCCTGCTGCTCTACAGTATCAAATATTCACTCAAACTCAAGGGAAAAAAAGGAGAAAGATTTGAAAAATATCATCCTTCTTTTAGGCTTGTACTTCCTGGAATTAAAAATACCTTCATTTCACTTATTTTCCTTTTATGGAATCCAAGATATTCTGGTCATAAAAACTTCTTCTATATAAGATAGAGCAGGAGCCTAGTGCCACTTAATCATCTGAAAGTCTTTATTTGGAAGTTAGTTAATTTTCGCAATTTGTTTTGAGAAATATATATAAATCAACAATTTGTTCTATGGTTTCTTCAGGTAATTAATATCAATTAAAAAGCAAAAGAACTGGTTAGTGTTATTATTATTTTCATGGTTGCCATTATAGCTATTAATGTTTACCTCTTCCTGTTTCACCATCCCATAAAGCCAGTCTTGTGCCTTAGTACATATTTTCTGCTGTTTCCAAAGAGATCCAATCCATTCTCTGTCTTCCAAAATTGCTTAAAACAGAACTGGAAGAGACCTGAAATGGTCAACTCTGCCTTTCAATATCCAAATCAAATTCACATGTACTTAACAACTCACAGAGAGATACATATTCAACCTCATCAAATCAGATGCATAGTTGATATCAAAACCAGCTTTTAAAAATGAAGAGGGAGAAAGGGGATGGTGGAGGCTACTGTTATTTTAGGGTTACATCCTTGTTGGATGTGGTGGAGTCACCATCCATGGAGGTGCTAAAGAATTGACTAGATGTAGCACTAGGTGTTGTGGTTTAGTTGACAAGGTTGTGCTCTGTCAAAGTTTGGACTAGATGATCTTGGAGGTTTTTTCTAACCTTATTGAATCTATGATTCTATGTTTAAATTCTGTATCAGTTTTGAGAAAAAAATATTAATAAAAAAACAGGGATCCAGTTATTTGTGATGTGACTGCCCTACACATAGTATATTACTTGTTTTTAAAAACCAGTGTCTCACTAGAATGAATTAGAATCTATAGAGATTCTAACTGCAGTCTATAAGAATTATTGAAAGACAGGTGGCTTTGAAAATCAGGGCCATAATCTTGATTATAAAACCAGAAGTTTTGATGTTAAGTTCCATATCTCTATTCTTTTGAAGAAGCCTCCTTCCTTAACTCAAAGAGCCAAGATTCACCTCTCACAATGTAGAGTACCATTCCCCTGGGATGCTACAGGAACATGCCTGCTTTGCCAAACAGTGCTGCTCAAGCAGCAAGAACCACTGGTCCCAGACAGCCCTCCCATTACCCAGACTCCACTTGGAAAACATCCAGACAAAGGGCAAAACTTGGGCACATGTTGTTCTGAGCTTCAGATTTCCTGTAGATCTGTGGATTACTGTAAGAGCTTGAGTTACTCAGGTATTAGTCTTTGTGTTTTCATCTTTTTGGGGCACTGTAATACTACAGTTATAGCATGTATTAAGTAATGTCTCCATAAAATAAGTAATGAGTAGTATTTATGTAAAATACACATTCTTAATATAAATACAACATAACCAAAAAGGTAGTATGATACTATATTAATTATAGACATAACATATAGTACTATACTAATAGTATCTCATGGTTTCACAGGTTTCACTCTAAGGCTTCAGTCAAAACATTATTGTGCATTATTGCCCCTCTCTGGGGCACACTCATGAGAACCACATATCTATTTCCAGTTCATGAAGTTCATGAGTTGATGAAGAACAAAACCTTATAAAATGGTAGGAATGGAATAAGAAACAAACACAATGTCCTCAGAAAATGATTTCACAAGCTTAAAGCACTCTTCAGGAAGTCTAGGTCCTCAGTGGACAGTTATAGTAGTCACAGATACAGACCTTGATTTGTCTTCTGGGATAGAAAATGTGTCTATTTACGGAATGAGTTAAAAGTGTTACACAAAAGCTGCAACACAGGACATTTTGAGACATTACCCTGATATAGCCTCATCTAGAAAGGGGCAAAACATATGGATTCCCAACTATGGTGAGGGATTATGCTTCAATCAAGAAGCTTCACTCCATTTAGAATAAAAAGTTAGGAAAGGAAGGTCTGAGTCTTTTGTGAGGCTTGACATTTCCGAACACCCCAGGTGCTGCATTTGAACAATGTCTTAGTACCTGATCTGTCATGTCCCTGTTGTCCTTTCCTAAGGGATAAGTAAAGAAAGTGCCTTAAAGCGTGTTTGCTTTCTGTTTTCCTCTCTTCCCATCTGATTTAATCAGATTTCTGACAAAACTAAACCTATTATAAAAAAATTGCAGAGCGTAAGTATTCCAGAAAACTGCTTTCAAATCACATCATTCTTCGAAAAGGGATGCAACCTCAGGTGGAAATCCTGCCATATAAGGAAATATTTTAGTAAGTTGCAATTTAGTGACTGTGAACGTCAATGTGACAAATGCATTCCCAGCAGGTTCTTAACTGTGGTGGATGTTACCAAGAAAAGTGCTATCTGAACATCTGTTTTAATTACTGATATCTGAAGCTATCATCAAGTTTGAAGGAGATGCATCTTCCTTGCTCATGGTATTCATGGTATTAACAGCTAGACCCAGGACCAAAGACACCGAGTGTTTGATGTGACATTGAAAACATTGGAATTTCTGGCTGCCATACAGTATCAGAAGAGATATTGAAAGCAATTTTTAAAAGTTATTGACTCAGAGCAATGGCAGTACTAATTTTATTGTCATGATACTTGTACATTTATACACTTATCTTTTTGCGAATCCCAACAAGAGTTTTGAAAAAGCAACAAATGCTGAATAGGGTCCAAAACGACAACAGTAGTGAAGTTTCTTCCCTAATAACATTTTTATCCTTTAACAACTGTGTTGCCTGGCCATGATTTTCTAAGGGTGTGAGTAATGTCTTGCTTAGACCAACTAGAGAGAAGAAACATAATCACATTTTGGAAAAAAGCAAATCTTTTGCACATCTCAGAATGTCGCAATAAATCAAAGATTGACAGTTGCTGTGGAAGAAATCTGGCTTTCCTTTGAAAAGGAAAAAAGTTGAATATTCTGGTTACCATATCAACAGGTAGAGTCAGTCTGTATTAACAACTACAACCTCCACAGGCATCTTCAGAAGGGTAACAAGCTCTTCTTCAGTGATATCTGTCTTATTTCAAAGCTTTTCAGAAACCCAAGAAACCCAGAGGACCATTCCAATCTCTGAGTACATTTTCCTCATATATGAAAGCCTGAAATATGAGGGATTAAAATATGAGTGTTTGGGGGTTTTTAAAACACATTTGGAACTTGTGGAATGCATACTATTCAACAGTTTTATGAGGATGGGATGGAGAAAACAACAAGTGATTACCCAGCTAACATCATATACATGGTTCTAAGGAAAGGTTTAAGGTGGTCTCACTGATCTATCACCATGTGTAAAATGAGTACATACTTAAACCATTGGGTGCCAGAGAGGAGTTGGATGAGCAGTGCTCCTGGGGACACCCTGTCACTATCACCCTCCCACCTGGATGATAAACTGTGTGAGAATTATCAGCAATCACACTCAGTTTAATTCCTTTTGCCAGGCTCAATTTCATTCAGAGCTTGCCACACATTTTCATGTTTCCTACTATGGGCCTTAAATCTAAGGAACGTTTTCTTATCTAATTCTGTAGGACCTGTCTTTTGCTAACACATGGGAGTGCAGATATGTTTTATAGATGTTTCCTAGGATGGAAACCAGGAAAATGAAGAAAACTGCTCTTCCTCAGCAGGTATACTGGTAAAGTATTTCAATCTAAGCACTATGTTACATCTCAGGGTAACTCCCATGACAATCTTATGTTCATTCTTGATTATCACAAGGATCACTTTTCTGTACCAGACATATGTCTCATATGTCCCGAAAGAAAATGCAGAAGCTGGAATGATGGACAAATTTTACCATATGCTTAGATAAGGTTCATCAGAGCTTGGTTTTCTCCAAGGCAGAGAGAAAGCTGCTCAATCTCTCATCCCTCAATCCCTCATCTTTTGTAACCACAGGTGAAATATCACCCTAAGAGATTATTGTGGTCCTACTGTAGAATTCCTGTTCTAAGACTCCTGCTTGTGTGAGTCAGACAAATCAATTCTTGAAGAGATTCAGCGCTTTACAGAAACGGTGTTGAGACTCTGTCCTGTGAGTGTTTGAGAGGTGGTTATCTCTGAATTTGTTCTTAGTACATCCACCACCAGCAAAAGGGAAAGAGGATAAAATGACAGAATCAGCAATTTAGCTCTTATCTGAGGCCACTATTCCCATCTTCATGCTCTGTCTCCTTCATTCACAGCAGAGGTCCCATCTTCCTTAACTGCCAGACCACACAGGTGCTGTGGGACACAGATTTGTCTTCTGAGACCTGTAATTTCTTGGGATCCAGTTTTACCGCAGACAGTAGCAGTATTTATGAACAGCATGTATTTTACCTGGGATGGTTATTGTTTGATTGAGCACCTACATATCAAAGTAAAGATGTTTTATACTCAAAACTAACATCCTATGCTAGTTTGTGCTGGTTATTAATGTTATTCTCATTACACCAGTTTAGACATGAATTAGTGCAGTCCCTAGATTGCCTTGCTGATTTGCCATGAGTAATGTGGTAAATGCTCTTGTGTCCTGCAGAAGGGTCAAGCCACAGAAATCTGTCACTTTGACCATGACTGTGACCTGCCTTCTAGTCCCTATAAGCCCAGATGACTTCTTCCCACTTCACCATACAAACAAAGAGTAAAGCACAGTCCTGGCCAAAAGACTTCGTGGTTCAAAAGAAGATTAAGAGAGGGAAAAAAAAGGTAAATTTGATTTCCAACATTCAGGATCAACAAGTGGGAAGCACACTCCAAAAGCATAGGCAAGAATTTCTTAAAGCAGAGTGTCATGGATTATTTACTGAGTTAAAGAAGATCTCCAAACCAAGTGTGAACTGCTGAGGGAAAACCCTGTCTCTTACTACCACCTTTGAACATCAGAAAAGAGGTTTATGAAAGATGGGGCACAAGAAGAAATTATTTACCCCTAATTTCAGAGGCTTTTCACTGAGAAATAAAGTGATATATCACTTTTGTTCTCCTTTTCTCCCCAGTGTTCTTAGGATGTGGCAATGACATGGAATCTGCACATACAAATTTCAAAACATTTCAACAAAATTTCAACCTAAAGGAAACATCCAGGATCTTTTGGGTGCTGCAGTATTCAGACAGCAACCTTAATGTCAGGCTTCTTACAAATTAACATAATAACATGTTATTAGTTAGAAAGAAACTACGAATTTCAGAACTAACCTGAAATCAGAATAAACGCAGATCTCTCGCACTTCTGAAATACATAAAAAGTATCTACCCTTTTCTGGGTTAGTTCTTCTTCCTCTGACAGAAGGTAGAAAATGAGAAGATGCAAAGTTACACAACAAAATTAGGAATACTTTGGAAGGGATGTAACTTTTCTGTTTGTAGGTATGGAACAAATTCCAGCTGATATGGAATTAGGATAACTTCTGATACAAGAGATATCCTACACCTGTTGATGAACACAGGTTATTGTTTAAGGCAAACCACCAAGTTAGGAAGCTGACCTGCCTTCTGGTTCATGGACGAATCAAGATTTATGTTCAGTTCTTGAAACAGTTTCAATTGTATTAATTTTTTATCAGACAGGAAATTAGTACTGTGCATAGGTACGGTCCTTTGTTAGTATTTAATCAAGTTGACTCTCTTTATAAAGTTTGTTGGTGATTTCTACAGCTCTTCAGATGTCAGTAAAACATGGACTGTCACAATTTAAATCAATCTTACTTTCATTGAATATATTTATATATATCAACCATTTTTGATCCTGTCTTAGCAAGCTGGGCACACCCATGTCTCTTCATCAATGCCAGCTGAAACAGATCCACAGAGCAGTATGCAACACTTTATTAGTAGAGAAATTTTGACAGAGAGCACTAAGAAAAAAAACCCCAATGATTTCGTAGAAAGCCAAGTAATTCCGATTATGTTACTCACGAAATTAAATCCAAGATAAAAAATAAAACAGACATAAAATATCTCATCCTATTTACATTTCACATTTCTTTCTCTCCATGTAGGAATAAAAAAAAATCAAATTTTAAAAAACCAGAATGTCTTTATATGTTTAGAGCAAAAGATGGTGACATTCGGGCTGCAGAATTTGTGCTTATTGGAATCTCACCATTTAATTTCACTTTTCCTACCTTTTTAAATCCTGTTTCCATGATGGAAATCTTTTAATGCAGCTAATTTTGTCTGTCTAATTTGCCTCTCTGTCAGCTTCATTCAGTATCTCCTCAATCTCTTTTTTTCCATGATTAATTTAAAAGCCAGACCACCACATCAAAGCACAGCCACACATTTGCTTTATACAACAGTGGAAGCACTACAGCATTTTTCTCTTCCCTCCTGCGGGCATAATAAATTTTATCTTTACACTGAAAATTGTTTGAAAAGAATGGCCTGCTCTGACTGGAGCCATCCTTCCTGTGTGCACACAGAGTTGTACCTGCTACCTCTGCTGACTGATATAAATTACAAGTAACTCATCAGTGCCACTGCACCCACAGTAATAGGAGCTGGATGCTGTCTTCACTCACAGTCACTTACACATTCAGCAGCAGAGTGCAGATCATGGGCTGTTTATTGCTGCCTTTGCAAGAGACAAAGTTAACCTGGTCTGATTTTCACATTGAAAATTGAGTTTGTGGATTGGCAGCTTTAGGAGCAAAAATAAGTTTTAAAAAGGAAGCAAAATCATCTTTTTTACCAACTACTGAGACCTATTTAAAAGTTGGAAAAGTGTGGTAAAGCAGGACTGGTCATTCCTATTTTGGGATCAGCGCTGAGATGACAAGATGAAAGCATGAAGGCAATAGCCACAGATATGATTTTCACTTTAATTGGGATCCAGCTGCAATTTCACATCGATAAATATAGATAGACTATCTTGAAAGACAGTTTTAAATATCTGAGATTCTCACATTTTATTTCAACATGTGTGCTGCTTTAAGGGCATTGCTGGGTTTGGGCCTATTTATTTTTTTGTCCAAGTTTTACATTAATATTCCTTTTAGAAAATCCAAATCCTGCATAAGAATGCCCACAGTAGTTCTGTGTTTACAGCTGGATCCACTTCTCAGAGTCAACTGATACTACATTTGCCTAACTCCTTTGCCTTGCTCAATTAGACAGCCAATGAAATGAACTGTGTGTTTGTTCGACTGAAGTTTTTCTGTTCCTTCGGGTTCCCTGGAGTATTCAGATTCATCTTCTTCCAGAAGTGAAATGCTTTGCCTGCTGTCTAGTGACACAAAGCTTAGCTATTTACTCTTCACTGAAATATACCTGTGCAATGTGGAGGGGTTTATTTACATAGTTCCAGGCTGTTCCCAATTCCTTGGTCTAAAAAAAAATAAGCTGTAATTTAAACAAATTCCTGAAACAATTCTTTGCCTAATTATGCTAAGAATTCTCAGCATCTCTTTATACCTTCTCTTTCTAGAGACCTTTGTTGAGACCTCTGAGCCTTGACTGGCAGATGACCCCATCCTTAGCAGCATCGCATTGAATTGTCATGGGACGGCAAAGTTACAGAGCCATAGCACTGAGTATTTCCCCTCAATGGGTATTAAAGTGCAGCATCACATTTTTTATCTATCATCAGGTTTTGTTCAGGGACTTTCTGTCAATGGGGTGCTGAGAAGAGCTACCTCCTCTAGTCTCGTCTCACAAATAATTCAATCTTCTGGTTTTATTGTTTAGACTTGTTGCTTTTGCTTCTTTCTCGTGATATAAAATGCCCCTTTTATGCCTTTTCTATGGTGTTCTCCCACAGGGCACATGATTGTAAGCCTTTGATTAGTTTGGTTTTTAAAAGAACAGTGTGATTTCAGGTTTGGTATAGCAGTTTTCTCTGGGGAACACAAAATTCATTTTCATTCTGCCTTGCAAGTGTAGTTGGTCAGAGCTCAAAAAATTCCCAATAGTTTTGTTACACACCACTGAATTCTCCTCCTACTGTGAAAAGATTTCAGGGGGGAAAAAAATAAGTATAGTAAATTGTACTCCATTTCTTGTGTACATCAATTCATTTTAGATGTGTATTCACTTATAAGAACAGACCCCACTAGAGATGTTGAGGGCCTTGGAGATGGGACATTTGTTCTTAAGGTATCTGTTTTCTGAAGCAACGTCTACCTTTATTGAGGCCCAGGAATTGACTGAATACCATCAGCTGATGAGAAACTGAGAATTCTTTTTCCCCCCTCTCTTTGTTTCTATGCACAGTCTTTATTTATTTATTTTATTTTTTAGTTGAACTGTCTTTATCTTGACGTACAACTTTTTCATCTTATTTTCTCACAGATCCTGCTGAAGAGGAGGAGTGAGAGAGCAGCTTGGTGGGCCACTGGCAGCCAGCTAAGGTCAACCACCACTGGTGAACCCTTTTCTAGAATCAGAGGTACCTGCAAGCAGAGAGAGACATTTCATTCTCTTCCACAGCCTTGTCTTCAACAACTGGGAGAGGAGATTTTGTTGGTTTTGTTGTTGCTCTTGTCATTGTTTCTGATAAAACTGATGCATGATTTACGTGGTGACATATTCTTGAAGGGAAAATTCCTCAGGAGCATTCTCTATAAATTAAGTTGTCAAACTTTATAAAACCATCTGACATATGTATTCAGACAAACACCACTCCACCTGAAACCCATTTACTGTGTCCAAATTACAATTTAGATTGTTGATATTTTCCAGTAATTTTGTTTCCGTACAATTTTTGCACTTCATGTGAGCCAAGGAAACAAACACTTAATATGCGAAGTCAATAATTAATTGTTCCACTAATTAAAGATTGCAGTCTAATCAATGGATAAGGTTAACCTAGCTGCTACACTATTACCACATAGCGGAAATGATGGCAACCTGTTGTATTATCCATCAATGCAGAGATAGATACCAGCAGGATTTACGCTACACAACTTTGCACAGCTGAGCAAAAGCTAAACCAAATTAGGCAATAGTCAACTGATCATTCATCAATTTCTGTTTCAACCAAACAGACTGAAAGAAAGCACCAGAGAGGTGACAAATGTCAAGAGAAAACCCGAGGAATCCAAGGGTCTGCATTTCTAGCTTAGCACAAAGCTTGTGCCCTGTTACCTGTATGACAAAAATATATTCACTAGGCTGCACGTTTTTACACTTTACAACAGGAACCACTAGCCCCCTTGAATCCTGATGCAAGAGTTGAACTTTCTATTTTTCTGAGCTAGAAACAAGATTAAAATTTAGTCCAGGACCAACAGTCCTTGAGTAAGAAAAACAGTTTCAGAAAGAAAACATTTTTTTCCTCTCCATTTCACAGAAGAAATGTTATTGAGTAAGTCTTGCTTTGGATTTCTCTTAACCTGTCTTGACCTATATATAAAAGTATAAATACAGGTAGAAACTGTAAAGTTACTTGTGTATTTGGGACTTCATTGCACCAAGTGAGACCAATTAATGAGTATTCGGTTAATAGAAATACCTCTCTAACTACTTGTGGGAACTATGTATCTTTGGTTTTGGAAAATTTCTCCTCAAATTTTAATTACATTAAAATTTGTAAGTGAACATATTAAACACATTTTCTCATATGCACCAAGCACCAGATAAATCAGTTGTTACCTGTCTAAACCACCAAGAAAGTAGCCAATATTCATTATTAATCAGTCCATATTTTTGTATTAGCTATAGAGTCAGGGGAAAAAAAAAAACAACAAACCAAACCATTTCTAACATTACGTCTTAAAAACTGACTCCTGACTCAAAGAAATGAGCTGAATCTCCATATTGTACGAGAAGAATGACACTGTTCCCTATTTCCTGTAATACTGAATTCAAAGTGTGAAAAATATATCAAACTGAAAGCCCTTATGACTCATTATCTCCTTTTCATAGGTAAAAAATAACCTCTAAAAGGACCTGAACAACCCATGTGCCACAAAATCCAAGCCTACAGAGACTGGCTGTAGGAATGAGTGGATTTCCAGTCTCAGGCACCACTGCCTTTTCAATTATGCAAATCAGCAGAGGTCTAGCCCTACATCATCCTCCTCCCTGGTAAGTCTGCTGCTCAAACTGCCACTGGTGCCATATGCAGTGGTGAAATAACTACCCCCTCAGTATGAGGAAGGGGTGCATAATTTCCACCCTCATTTACAATCATTTCTATAGCACTTTGTGTCCTCTTAAACCATGCAAACCCTTCCTCACAAACCCTGAAGTACTTTAATGCTGAATCCCCTGTCACAGCAAGCACAAGGATATTTTGCCGTGGTGGGTTGCCTTTTATTCCTTCTCACAGAGCATCATGTATTTATTTCACCCCTGTGGAAAACAGATGAGCCAGGCTGAAAATCTCTAACAATAGACCTGCTCAAACCACATGCTGCTGCTAAAGATGTCAGCTGCTTGCGTGGTGTCATATGGATCAGTTCAGATTGCCCAAACTATAAATCAAACTTGTATGCACTTGTTTTGAGACTGGATCCAATGCTATTGAAGTGAACAGCATTCTGCTAACAGCAACATCCTGTGTCTGCTCAGCCTTGTATTTACAAATATTTAATTGCTTCAAGAGGTTTTCAGAAGTGGTTGTGTGAATAACTGAAAACTGATGTGTTTACTAATATACTGATGTGTTTACCATATCTTTCTACAAGCACATGTTCCTGTTCTGGTAGCTGCCTACAAGAATTAAGTTAGTGTTGAAACCAGAGTAATAAAAAAGATCAGATTCTGACACTCCCTGTCTTGTTGAAGATCTCTTTCTCCAATGTGTTGATCTGGAGATGAAATGTCCTTTGGCCAAAAATAAATCATGGAGGACTTGATTCAAAAGACATTCAACTGCAGATGCATGTCAGAGTGCTGTTATCCATCTGAACCCTGCACAGGACTAAGATTTGCACACTGTAATATTGTCACACAAATTTTCCTGCAAAGCAGAGAGAAAGCTACCTCAAGGGATAAATCTTTCATTAAGCATTCAATAGAAGGGACAGACAACTAAGTTAAAATTGGCTTATTAATAAATTTCTCCTCAGTCGCTCTGGTGAGAAGAGCACAAACATAATCACAGACTTGGCTGCCTCCTTTGGGACATGGGGCAGAAAGAGGAGTTCTTGTTTGTGGATATGATTACTAGTCCCATAAAGCTGTGCTGAACACTCTCCTCCCATGGGCTCACACGTCCCGGCTGGACATTCATCTATGTGCTGCTCTCTAGGGTCATATAAGGGCACAAGGAGATGACCCTAGTGAGCACACTAGATTCAACAGAATGTGCAATAAATTATGTTCATGGCTTGATTGCTAGTTCTTGAACAATTAGCAATAGTTAATTTCCATTTTAATATATTGTTTGAATGAGTGACAAGCACAAAGATCATAATGACCTCTCAAGAGACTACGGGCCTCAGCTGTAAGACAGAATCCAACTGTGTACACCTTTGTGCGTTCCTTGGCAGGAAAAGTTCCATCAACTCACATCTATGCAGAAGAGTTCTGGTGGGGTAGAACTCTGACTTTAACTGCTTTCTATTATCTGTGAGGTTTGCCAATGACTGTCATATATGAGCATTACATTTTCTGTGCCACTGAACGTGTCTTTGTCAAGAAAATTTTATAGAGAAGAAAGGTATGCAGATTAGAATGTTGTAGAATACTTCATCTGTTCATTAAGGATGTTCTCGCATTATTATTTCGTAAACTGATTTATAGTCCAAGCTTCCTATTGTTGCCTTAGGGGTTTTGATTTTTGATTTTTCTAATTTTTATAAGTTTTAGAAGCAGTTACATAGCAAATGTAGATTTTTAGAAGCAGCTGCATTCATTCCCTCACCCTTTAGCACAGTAGCTACACAGATTCCCCAATCCTCTTACCCCATATCAATCCCTCCCCTTAAATTCCATTTAAGCATGTTTAGTCTTTCTCCTAGGTAGGCCTTCTACTGTTTAAGAACATTTGTTCCCTAGCCTGAACCACAAGATATGACCAAGAACTGGGTGACCGTGTGCACTCTGTACTCCAAAGAAAACCAAGATGATGAAGAAAAGGGGCCCAGGATGACCCTAGACCCAATTCCCAAGGGGCAGGTTGGGGGTGGACTGGAGTAAAGGTCAGGGGGTGGATAAAATCAGGAATTGGACAGACTGCATCACAAAATTGTAACACTGGATCGGGGAGCTGTGCACGTCTTGCAACCCCATTGCCTTAGAGGCATCATCAAACCTTCCCTCACCTTATCTCCAAAATTAAGTTGCCTCAGAGTTTTTTTTCTCCCTGAGTTCTCTTTTAAGCATCACTATCAAGGCTGATCACTCATTAATCCCATTTCAAATGCACAAATCAGCATCTGGCTTCTATCCTGTCACTTCATTCTTCACATTTTATATGTATCTGTTTAGAAGATATGCATGGAGAAAAACAGAGACTGAGCTCCAGAACTACAGCAATCACATTCATTCTACTCGCCTAAATGACTGGAAGAACTCTGCAAGCAAGACAAATACTTGCATGAAGATGGGAAATGGAAACAAGAACAGCTTGGACCAGAATCCAAGCTCCTGAGTACAAAGCCAGCAGCCCTATTAACCCAACCTTAAGGCCTACTTTAAAGTGTGGCAGATACAACTCAGCCAAGTCACCCATTCTTCAGTCATTCTCACGTCCATCTGAGCTCCAAGTAGAACCTATAGTGCTTTGGATTCTGCCAGCACAGTTCAGACAGTGAACCTGCATCCTGGCACAAAGAAAGTTATAGTCATGGGCACGTTTCCTATAACTGAGCCCTCACCATCTGTTTCAGCCTGCAAATGCAAGGAAAATGAATGTAATTCAGAACTCAATCATGCCATGAAAACTAGAAGTGATTAAACCGTATGTCCTTTACTTGATACAGTCGCTGTGCTTCTCTTTATAAATGTTACAAACACGAATCATGAAAGAGTATTTCTTCCAAAGTAAGAAGCCTAAATTTTTTTCTTTCTTTTTTCTTTCCAATCGTTTCAAGTCTTAATGAAAAATTTAAGGATGTGCTCATATAAGAACCTTCTTCCTGCTGCCTAGCTTCATGTGCAGCAATACAAGTCTTACTATGCTCTGGTTTTCTGAGCCACTAATAGAAGTAAGTTCTCCACCAGACAGTATATCAACCTGAATGTCATTCCCCTGTAAGGGAAGAATTAAAAGGGCGTGATCCTCTCTTAAAAACCTCTGCTGCTGTGATGTCTATAAAAACATTTTGTGAACTTGTGCCATTCAATCACAAACAAACCATCAGAATTTGAAATTTATACCTGCATTTTTTTTTTCACTGCTACCTGTTTTAGAACATTTAGGGATTTTGTAACCAGAATATTAAGGACAGCACCATCACTTAATGTCAAACCACCAGACTTGTGTTAATTTATTCATAGTAGCAGACAGGTCCATTGCTGAACATTAGAAATGCAGTACAGGGTGGTTCAGAAAGTCAGGAAAAGTTTCAAATGGCACTGTGAGGAATGGCTGGATTTCACAACCCCTTAGAGTGTCCCTAGTGATGGCCAACATGCACAAACAACCTGGAAGGTAGCACTAGAAACATGTTCGTAAAGGGAGTCTTGCAAGAGCAGAGCACCAGCATAGCTATAGCTGCAACTGCAAGTTTGACATTGCCTTTGTAATGCTGTTCAAAATCCAAAACCTGGGGCCAGATGCAGACAAGGTGGAAGCAATGGGGAAAAAGTGATTAGGACTGAGGTATTTATTTTGGTAGAAGTCTGTACTGGAGAAAGCAAAGGGCAAGGCCATCTGAGGGGGCTGAAGTCACAGACAAGGCCTTGGTGTCCTTTGTGACATCACCAGGGGATGGATTGTGACCTTGTGTCTTATATTACATATTGTGTCTTTATTTTATATATTTCCAATTGTCACATTCAATTATGACACCACTGGGTGGAAGAGGGTGATGTTACCAAATTGTAACATCCCCAGGGGATGGATTGTGACATCATGACCCTCACTCCTTATTCAGGTACCACCAGAGACTGACTCAACCCTGGAATCCTGCCAAGCACATCTGCAAGTGGAAGCAGCCCCTGGTCCTTAGCTCTCTCCAGTCTTCTGCAACACACCAAAATGGACAGGGGGACAAACCTGGAAGGGATGCCAGAGGCCAGTAGCCAGGCAGGGACAGCTGCCCGTGCCCTGGCTGAAAACAACTCCCATTGCCCTGTGGCTGTGGGCAGCCTCCTTCCTGAGGTCTGGGCAGGACTTTTCCGTCAACAACAGCATCTCCTGGACCCTGTGCTGCCCTGGCTGCACCAGAGGCTGGTGGGAATATACTGGGACGAGTGGTGGTTGGTAGAGTGTGCAGAGAGCATCATCCTGAGTGGTCTCTGCATGCATGGTCCAGTTGCAGAGGTCTTGATCCAGAGGCTGCAGCATTTCCTCCATGAGCACACAGGACCACTGGTCCACAGTGTCATCAGCATCATAGAGAGCTGGTGCAGTGAGAGGGCCATGCAGCTGCTGCACTCCCACACTGACAGGGATGAGGATGACAACTCTGAAGCCACCCCCATCTCCAGCTTCGTCAGCTCCAGCTGTAGATGGGGTCCCAGCCACCTCCAATCTGCACCCATCCCTGCAGAGCAGGTCCAGCCCCAGGAAGAGCCAGGGCAGGAAGTTGCCACAGGTCCCTCTGCCCCAGGCAGGAGCTGCGGCCCCTTCACTCCCAACCAGGGCAGGAGCCACCTGCCTGAGAGGCCCAGCCACCGCCCAAAGAGGAGGGACTCCGGGCACCCAGACACCTCCCAGCCCAGCAAGAAGCCTTGCCACCAGCAGCACAAACAGGTCTGGAGTAAATCTTCTCAGAAAAAGAAATAAATGGCTCTTTCCCTGACACTGTCTCTGGACATGGCTTTCTCCCCCTTCTCCTGATGTCTCTCCCTGATTTCACACCCCATTCTTGGCTAACAGCCCCTAAGAGTCCCAGAGGTGCGGGAAATGCTGCTGCAGCCTTTAGAGTGGAAGATTTTCTGAAAAAGTTTCATGATGGTGCTTCCAGAAAAGTTGCAAGTGAAAGATTGACTTGACCCTCATCACAGGAAATATGGAAAACTCCAGTAGTGCCTGACATAATTTCTGCCTAAAGCATGAGTGAAAAATATACAGGTTGCTGACGTACAATCAGAGGAAAGGTACAACCTGAAGGTACAACCAATTGGAGTTCACTCAACCAATGAGGGCAAAAAGACCAATGCATTCATATAGAAAAGAGTGATGTGAAAGGAAGACGGGGAAAAAAGGAAAAGTGCATTAAATTTGGGAGAGGAAGAAGAGGTAATATCACAAACACTGTTCATATGGACACCAATAATACATATCAATCTTGCAGGTGTGATTAAAGGGTTATCCTTCTGTTGAAGAGAAGGAAAAATTAGTAAAGGCAGGCAAAGAGGAGGAAAGAAGTAATAATGTTTAGCAAATCACCTTTCTTTTTTCTGATGTTCCTCCAAACAATAAGCTCAGTGATCACCTTGAGAGATGCTTCTGAGCCACCTGCAGTCACGGTTCAGTCCACAAGAGCCTGGATGGCAAGAATTGCTCCCAGGAGGAGGGAGGAGAGCTCAGCTGGCCAATAGCCTCAGCCAGGAAAGATGCAGGACAGGAACCAGGGAGCAGCTTGGAAAGTACCCCTCACTGTCCCCTCAGGAAAAGCAAAGGGCAGGACAAGAGCTGAAAGAGCCACACACTGCAAAGCCCAGCTCTGCAGTGATATCGACCTGCCTGCTGCTCTCTGATGCTGGCCCTTGTGAGAAATCGCATCTGTGAGGGCAAAGACTCATGAAACCCCAGCTTCCATTACCTGAATTCACACTTTAGAGGGACAAAGATATGATAGAACAGATCGAGTGTTTTTTGCCAGTGTTCTTCATGCCAGAAAAAGTTATTCCCTCAGAAATATGCTTCATCTGGAAGAAAAGTCTTGGCCGAGGCTTAGATCATTGAATTGGGTTTGCCAGCAAGCTACTTAGAGGGGAAAAACCCTCTGGGGCAGTGATTTGGGGCTTACGGTGATTTGGAGCTTCCGTAGTCGGTGCTGGAGCAGATCTAGTTGGTGTGCCCTGAATTAACCTTACTCTGCCTGTGCTGGAAGTCATCCTCTGACCCACGTCAAACACTGCACAAATGAAGGTAGCAGCTGCTGAAACCTCTCACACTCATCGACACTACACAATGCTCAGCTTTTCCAGGACGGTTTCATCCTAAGGAAATCTAATTGTGAGAAAAAATATATGATCTGTGAGCTCATTGACTCTGCACCTATTCTTCTGTGACTGTAGGTCATTTTGTGACATTCCAATCTGCAGCTGAATTGGATATATTGGTTATATGCAGAGATACAACTTTTCATGACAATTTCTTTTTAGATTTATCCAATTCATGTTCTACAACCTCCCATTGAGGCAGAATTCCTCATCTGGGCCTCTAAGACAATCTTTTTTAAAGATTCTCTCTCAATATTTCAAACATCTTTATTTTACCTGATTTAGGTAAATCAGTTAAGACAATTAGGAAAACACTAAAAAAAAAAAAAAAAAAAGAAAAACATTGGTTTATTTGATGAATAATTAATTACTTTGTCCTACTGTAAAAGGATAAATTAATTTGGCTTAAAACAATAGATAGGAGTCCATAAATTTTAGTACCATCTCTGGTGAAGAAATACAGTTCTGACACTGGGTTTTTAGTTTTCTCATCTGTGTATCTCCGTTCCCATCTGTTTATCTTCAGAAAATGAAGAATGAGGGCATGGTTGCATGCGTTACTATGGTAATGGATGCCACAAAAAAACCCCATTAATAAATATTTGAGAAATCTGCAACCACCTCTTTGCCATCTCCTCAACAATTCCTACCCCTCCCACTTCGTATTGTTTCTCATTACTATTTTAAGGAAAGGTATGCACATTTCAAACGTTGAGCTTTATATAAGGCAATCTCCTCATCCATATACACTAACTGGAAAAAAATAAAGCATTTTTGCATTCTATAGAATACTGTAGGCATGCCTTATTCAGAAACACAGCAGTATATAAGCATAGCAATTAGCCATAGACATGCTCCTTTTTTTTTTTTACGAAGACAAAGAAATATTTATTTCCAAAATCTAACTCAATTTGTTTTTAACTCTTGAACATTCAAAAGGATTATTCAAGTTCAACAATATTCGATAAGGCGTCTGAGGAAGAAAAAGAACAGATAGTGATGAAACATTCATGTGTGACTTTCAGTTTCTGCCTCGTAACAGTGGCCAATGGTTGCTGTAAACCATGTCTGGAGTCATGGCACTGCCATGGCATTAATGAGCAGCTGTTCCTGCTGTTGACTTGGTTCAATAACTTCATAGACCTCTGGCTACGTCACACTAATGCATTTGGGCATTTCAGTTAGACTCGTCCTTTAGAGATTAATACAAAACAAATACTACTGCACATTTAAATGGAGACACTGGATAACTATATTGGTTGCTAATGGCACAGATCTTGATGTTCAGGCAACAAGCAGTTGGGTTAAAACCATCTCAGGACACATTGCAAGGAGGACAGTGGATGGTCACAACACTAGAGCTCAGAATTCCAAAATGCAACAGGTGCAAAACATTTAATTGATCTCAAGAATCTGGTGTTACAGCCATATATTACTGTCAGAGTAATGGATCTAATTCAATATCATAATTGTTTAGTAACCTTCCAAGTTCCCAGGAATATGTAACTAACTCTGTATTTACATAAGCATAAGACAGTAAATAAACTGATCAATGGAAACTCCTTTACGGTTTCTTGGGGAAGGATTTACTAGGCAGATATTCCAGTGGGAGTTTGTTATAGACCACACAACCAGGATGAAGGTACAGGTGAAATATTCTATAAGCAGCTGGAAGAAGTCTCGTGATTGCTGGCCCTTGTTCTCATGGAGGACTTAAACTTGAGAAGTTAGAAATACCAAAGCCCAGCTAGAACTTAATCTGACCACTGCTGTAAAGGACAACAAAAAAGTGTTTCTACAAACAAAAGGAAGGTCAAGGAGAATCTCTATCCTTTGTTGGATGTGGGGGGAAGGATGAGGAATTACCTTCTTTGTCTCAGTCTTTAATAACAAGACCGGTTTTTTAAAGACTACCGGTTGTTGCCAAGGTACCCAGCTCCCATTAGCTGGAAGACAGAGACAGGGAGCAGAATGATGCCCTCATAATCCATGAGGGAATGGCCAATGAACTGCTATGCAACTCAGCCCCATACAAGTCCGTGGGGCTGAAGGAGTTTCACCCTCAATTAAAACTGCATCTACAGCCTTCCTGGTTTTAGGTCTATGCTTCTGATTTGGAGACCTGCAGTTCTCTGTGATTTTGTAAAACAAAATCTGAATATGTTTAGATTCCTAGTAATTATTTTTTTTTTACTTGATAATGAGAAAAAAAAAACAAACAAACACAAGAAAAATACTTTTGGCTCTGAATTCCCACATGAGGAAGGAAAACTCACCAAACCCTTGCTTCTCATACAAGATCTCTGAACTAGCTTAGCATCAAATACTTCAGGTTAGAGATCAAGTTTCCTTTCGTTTCAGTGAAGTTTGATATTGTCTCATGTCAGACATGAAATCCTTTGAGAACCTATTCATTCCCATCAGTTCTGGATCTTTTCCAAAATGCACATGTGCTGTGGTCAGACATCAGTCCCTTGGCTAACAGGACTAAAACTCATAGGCAATCTGAACACTCAGGGTCCACTTGCACTGGTAGCTGACCACCAGTAGCAGACAGAAACCCTGTACTTGAGCAGTAAAAACTGAAAACATTAGAATATACTTTAAATTTTGATCATGTTCTTGTTTTTTTCTGGTTTATTTATCCAACCACCACCTAGAGCTACAAGTGTCATAAATTTGACAGCTCATCTTCCCAAAGGAAAATAATCTCACACAGTAACACTTAAGAATTTCTGTGCCAGGTAGATACAGAAATACTAGGATATATAGTTTTGGTTTTCCTATTACTTGTTCCACATCTCAGTTTACATTTAATTAACACAACAAAGACTCCTAATGCTTTTAATAAGCTGAAGCAATGGAAAATCTTGGTACTATGGTTAGATCCACACACCTTCATGGACAGTATAAAAGCCTCCTTTAAGTACAAGGAGTCTGTTGAGAACTGACAAGGAAAACCAATACAATTAAAAATACAAATCACTGACAACTACACAATCAAAAGTATGAAAACTTAAAAGGTTGAGGTGGAACTCTTTCCGAGTTGTTTTTTTTCAAGTCTGTTGATGGTGAGGGAGAATGTCATATACTTACCTGTATCTTCCTTCTCACATCCATTTTTCCTACAAGCATGCTTCCTCCAGAACTTTGTGCCAAAAAAAGCTGTGGCCTCCTAAGATTGCTGAACTGCCTAGTAGGACAACCAGACATCAAATTAGTGCGGATCAGCAGATGTATAAACATAAACCCTGCTTAAAATCAAAATTCATATAAAATAATCACAGCAATTTCTACAGAAGCAAAGGCAAAGGAAGCTGTGAGAAAATAACTTGTGCCTTTTATGCGTATTTCAGAACTAGTGTTTGTAATATTCCTGAGACCAGCCAACCGATATTACTTTTACATAGAAAAAATATATTTGTCTCAGTATTTCTCAAATAGGAAAGAGCTGCCAGTGGATACAAAGCTGGAATATATTAGAAATGGACTTAATAATGCTGAGCTAAAAATCTTCTGTACAATGACCAGGAAAAGCAGTAGAAAAATGTGAGGGTTTTGTGCAATATTCCTGTCATTATCACAAGAATGAAGTGTGATTCAGCTGGATTTATCCCTAAAAAAAGGCATCTAAAGATATCGCTAGATAATCAGCTCACTGACAAAACACAAATAATAATCTTGTGTACACGTTTTTCATCATGGCTGCAAAGTGATAGCGACAACATAAGTTCAGACTGAGGAAAGGAATTGAACCAACAAATCTCTCCATGAGATTAGAAAAAAAGAAAGCTATTGTCTTTAAAGACTTCAAGATGCTCTGCAGAGGGAAAATTACAGTGGAAGATGCTGATATATATTTTTCCTATGTTGGTTTTGAAATAAAAGCAAAATCCATGACAAAAATGACACAATCTAGAAACCCATCATATATGTTCAGGGCTTTTTCAACATAGATTTTAAAGTAACCTCTAAAAAAGAAGCAACAAAACGTAATTGTAAACAAACAATTGCCTTGGAGATGATGACTTTCTGCTGAGGCCTTGGAGGTGTCATAGTTTAAGGTAGTTCACATTTTTAATGGTTACAAAAAAACCAAGCATTTAAAGCTGTCAGCAGTAATGTTTGCAAAGGAGTAAAGGAGAAAAAAGAAAGCAGCAAGCTGACAGAAACCACTCTCTGATGAATTTTATACGTGTAACCAAATAACTACTGGCTTCCTTAAACAACCCCCCAAAAAACCAAACCAAACCTACCAACAACAAAAAAAAAAAAGGACAAAAAGGAAGAAGAAAAAAGAGAAAAGGAAAATTATAAGGTATAAAGTTACACACCTTGGATTTCTGCCCTTGAGAACTCCAATCCATGTCATTAGTCCCTGGTTGTTTCCACCTGCAAACACCTCTTTAAGGTGTGTAGTCTTTTATGTGCTCACAGAGCTATCCAGTGGTTATTAGCTGCTCAGGAGCATATGAATCCAACATCTAAATCCTTAAGAACTGCTTTCCAAAAGTGCTAAGCTTCCATCTGCTCCAACGGGAAAGTTTCACTTTCTGCCAATTTTTAGCACACCTGGAAATCAGATCCTTGACTTAAAAATATATTAAAAATTTATTTTAAAAAGCTGTACAGTCTTATAGCTTTGCTCTGCTATTGAAACAGGTACATGAAACGTGCTGTCATTTTCACCCCATCCAAATTGACCTGTAAAACTTTTCCTGTAAAATAACCACTAAAGGAAAAATGAAAAGGCAATCAAGGGACTGCTGTCCTTGCAAACTTCTCCTGCCTTTATCAGAGAATGAGATCTTTTTAATTAGGTTACAGAACGAATTCATTAGTACTGATAAGTTGATTCATACAGACTTGTTGATTTTAAAGTAAAACCACCATGTATTAAGTGGAAAAGTGAATACTCCCTTCTTTGAGGTCTGTAATATTAGAAATTCATTGTTCACCATACTAAGAAAATGAACATTTTGGTTATTTTTTTTCTAATAGTCCCCTCTTCTACACTCTTTGTAACACCAGATAAAGAGTTTTTAGCAATGTGAACCATGGGCTGGTGGGGCACTGCAGAAGTCTCCCGTGTCAGCACTAAACATTCACAATTTCCCAGGGCACCACTTCTTGCCTTTAATTTCAAACTACAGCTTATTGCCTACAGTAAAGGTTCCTTCCTATAGACTGTATTTGCAGCTGGTTCTTACTTTTCTGTTGAGAAAATAAAGGTGCTTTGATCTCAAATCAAAATAAAGGGAGTGGAGAGTCAGATTTGGGGCAGGTATAGAAAGAACAAATAGATTTTTTAGCAGATGCATTGAAAAGTTGTTTGCACATCCTGCATAAAAGGCAGCAGAAAGATCAGGCACTCTAACTTGGAAGGTGAGGTTTGCCAGTTTTTTTAGGCTGATTTCTTAAGGCCAGACACTGAACCTATTCAGTTAGAAAATCAAAACTATAGGAGTAGTTCAGAGGATATTGGCAAATATTCTGTCATGGTGCTTTTTTGCCTAAAAATTCTGACTATCCTTTAATTGGAGTAATTATAGGAGGTAGAAGCAACCATACTATGCTTGTTGCACACAGTTCCTTGCCAGAAATAATCCATTGAGTAGTGCTGACAAGTTGACACTAGCAGCTGTTGCCACATAGTCACCGAGCAGCAAATATGTATTTCTTCTACACTTGGGTAGCATAAGTTGCTTCTGTGGAGCTGATTTTAGTCAGTGCTCATTTACGATATAAGGCTTTGTGGTCAGCCTCCAACAAGGCAGTGCAATTAAGACTGTGTCAGAATGTAATTAGTGTATGCATAGACCATGGATCATGAGGAAAGCCAGCAGCTATGAAGGCTTTAATTTCTTTCCATATACTTTTTTTTTAAATTGTTGTTTTATTGCAGTCTATTATTTAAATAGTAAAAAACTTCTGACATATGATTAGCTATGAGGCGGATGAAGGTCTGGTGAACCTTTCACTCATGACTTCTCTGGCACAATCTCCCCAGTGGTTATTGGCCAACAATGACATTGACAAGGCCATGTACCAGAGGTTCAGTATATACGTTGTGGAGAGGCTATAGTATTGGAACTAAGATTTTGGCATCTGGGCCATAGGCACAGAGGTCGCGCAGGATGCTGCTCTGTGAACTCTTTACCAGCCACCATTGCTCATGGTGTATTCCCTCCAACCTCTGGCATGGCCAAGGCCACATGGGGTCCTGGAGATGACACTGTCCTTTGTAAAATTCTGCCCAGATCTCAGGAAGGAGGCCACCCACAGGCTATGGATCTGCAGCCCCCTGCTTAGCTGGGGACAGTGTCCCCTGTGGAGAAGACAGAGGGGGCACCACAGATTGATGGGGGCTGTTTTCAGCCAGGTGGCTGGAAGCAATCCCTGCCAGGGTACTGCTCTCTTACAACTCTTTGGATGATGGCAAACTGTAGATAGTCCTGTTTATCCTGCTCAGAAAACCTGACAGCCTCTATTGTTCTTCTACAGAATGGGTACAATGGATTTCTCCTTGGCCCACTGCAGGATACAGCCCAGGCAGAACTGATGTCAACAGGGCAGAGCAGAAGCCATGTCCTTTCGAGTGTCCTGGCAAATAGGGCAGGTGCAGTCTGTCCAGGGGCCATACCTGCTTGTCGCAGCAGGCTGGGGAGAACTGAGGACCAGGAGCTGCTTCCACTAGCAGTCCTGCCTGACAGGAGTCCTGGCTTGAGCTGAACTGGCCCAGACTCTGCTGGCTCCCAAGTATAAGCAGGAAGGGACGTTGCACTGCAATGTATTTCCCTGCGGTGCCATAATCCACCACTCAGTGATACCGCCCTCCACCACCCATGCCTGGTCTACGCACCCTGCAGCAGCGCAGCCCTGAAGGAGCTCCACAGGAGCCAGCTGAAATGGCCCCTCAGACCCCTCAACAATCCAGCCAGCAACACCCAGATAGGACACAGTTGGTGGTTCATGGCTGGGAGAGTATTCGTGGACATCTCCAAGGACAAGCTTCTCAGGGATTCCCCACATCTCTGGGATCTGCCCATCAGCTCTCTTAGAAACACTAAAGCTTCAGCTGAACCACCAAAGGGTAAAGGGCCTTCTGGCCACTTTTCCTACCATGTTGCATGCATTGCTGCACAAGGATCCTTTTTCTCCTCTTCTCTACTACCCTGCAGATACCAGGGACCAAAATAAAAAGCTCCTGGCCCTATGTATATGATAACATGTTTTTTATATTCCTGTGTCAGGGTGGAAGAAAGCTGTCCTGTGGTTCAGGAGAGGTCAGGAGCCTCTTGGCCTTCCCAGAAGGCTTAGATGGCCCCAGCAGGTGAAGCTCCCAGGATCAGCTCTGATCAGAGCTTGGGAAGCACAGGAAGTTGATGATCCAGACAGAAGGCTATCTCCTCCATATCCTGCGGAGCTTATCTTGTAGCAACTGGAATCTGAAGGGCAACCGATGTCTTGGTGCAGTTCTTAGGATGTGCAGTGTTTGATCGGCCAGGGTTGAGATGGAGGGGCTGATGTCATTTGTCATCCCTACAAGGGCTGGAACACAGAAGAGTGGCACCAAGATCAGCCCCCAGATTTGTGAGATCCCCTGGAGCTCTTCTGGCAGGGCCATCCCACTCAGCTCTTCCTACGGTCAGGAGGAAGTAGGGCCCAATACGATCAGCTGGAAGATGCTGGCCACAAATACCTCACATGCCCTTGAAATCTCTCTCTGCTCTGCCCTGCTCAATCCCTTAACTGCACAGAGAGCAGAGCTCTTCCCAGCTGGGGCAGGGATTGCAGCTCCCTGCACAGGCTCTTTACCCCTTCCTGATCAGCCCCAGTTGACACCCTACTGCCCTCACTCACCATCACAGATGTTCTGGAACTCTTCCTGCTGTCCCCTTATATGCTGTCCAGCAAGCCCTAGGAACACACACAGCCTGTCATGTCCCCAGTGGCACAGCTCCCTGACATGAGTGCTGCCAGCCTGGCCACACACCTTCCTCCTCTGGCCTGGCTGAGCCCAGGACCAGTCCAGATCATGACACCCAGGGGTGTGAGAGGTCCCTGCACTTGGAGTCGGGGGTCCAGAGCCACTGGGCTGAATCCTGCTGCCGGTGTAGCAGCCAGGGCTGGGGCTGAGCTGCGGTGGGGCAGAGAGAGACCCTGGGGCTGTGGCTCACCGATGAACCTGATAGCTGTCTCTCTCATGGACTCCTGTGAGCTCTCCAAGTATGTCAGGGACTGGCGTCGGTACTCATCTGTTGTCCTCCTGCCCTCTGACAGCTGGAGAGAGCACAAGGGGAAACAAGGAAGGGTTGGCACAGTTCTTCTTTTGATCAGCTAGCAATGGGTGCAGCAGTGGGCAGGAGCACAGCTGCCAGCCCCACACACTGGGTATTAGGGGCAGAGGGCTTGTTCAGATTGGGTTTGGGGCTTTGGAACTGTCCTTACTAGACACTCGCTGAATCTCCATGGCTGCTCCCTCTCCAGCAGTTGCAAGAACCTCCTCTTCTTCAGGAACTTGGTTGCTTGTAGCAGGGTTTCCAGAGAGGCCTAAAAAACAGCAGAGACTGAGAGATGGTACCTCAGCATAGAGCCAGGAGGAGGTTGGAGAGCTGCAGTCCATGAGTCACCACGGCTGGAGGCAGCTGAGCCACCTCCCATGGGGTCATCAGCAGCTCAGAGTCCCCACCTCTGCCACACACTGGTTCTCATCATGGAGGTGGTAGAAGAGTGGGAGCAGACTTTGGTGCACACACGTCTTCAGGTGCCTTTTTCCCTCTTTCTCTACATAGACCATCATGTCTCCAAAGAGGTGAATGGAGAGCAGTCGTACTCGGCTGGCATCCTTGTGGAAAGAAGGAGGGCAAGACCTTAGCACTGGCTGCTCCAGATCCACCTGGTCTTGGGCCTGAAAATCCACATAGCACAAAATTTCCTGGCAGCACACAGCAGCCATGGTAGGGGGCGCAGAGTCTTACATTGTCAAATAGTGGCAGCAGTGCCTCACCCAGCTGCAGAGCGATGGGGGTGGCAATCGGAACGTCTCTGTCCAGGAGCACCTTGCTGAGCACAGGGAGGGTCAACTCAACTAGCTCCCCATCTACATCCTTCAGTAGTTCCATAAGGCTTTTAGTAAGGCCCTGCAACCTTTTGGCCTGTGTGGAACACAATGATGTGCTGTGACACAACGGAAGGCTGCTCCAGCAAACCTACTCTGGTGGTGCAGCCCAACGCTGCTTCCTCGGGCCTCAGAGTCCAAAGGCCTGCCTCAAAGGAATCAAGCAGCTGAATGGGGAGGCAGCTGTCACAGCTCCCAAAGCCCAGCCAAGTCCAAGATACTTCATTACCCAGCACTCCTCACCCAGCCCCACACTGCCAACACAACTTCAGGCAGCTGCCCCCTTCTCACCTTCAAGGGATTCTTGCAGAGCATGAGGAGGCCTCTGAGCACCAGGTGACGCATTTCTTTGCAGTCGCTCTGAAGGTGAGTTGTCATGAGCTGCAGGATGGTGTCAACCAATTTCTCTGTTTCAAGGCAGTTCAGGATCTGAAAGACGCAGGTTGCATCACACAACAATGGAGTACCCAGCCAGCAGGACTCCAGCATTGTATAGAGCATGAGCCATGGGCAGTACCCCAGGCAGCCCAGCCCAAAGGCTGTGCAGAGCTCCTGGGCTCTCTGCCCTGTGCAGATCTCTTGCCAACTCTGCTGTGTTCTTCCGCCCTCAGCAGCCTCAGATTCCTCTACCTTGAGGAGCCATACCTTAAATGAGGGTTGGTACCAGGCTGGCAGGAAACACAGGTGGAGACAAGTGTCACCCCAGCAACAAGGGGCCAAGGACATACAGCAGAACCCCTCCTTTGCCCCAGCTCCACTGACTGGGCTCTCCCCACAGCAGTGGCTACAAGAGGGCAGAGTGACAGGAGGCAGCTCAGCGAGGCAGCACTTGCCACCAGGTTCACCTCAACAAGGAATGCCATGGCAGGGACCCTCCAGTGCGACTGCTCCCTGGTGAACAGTGTGAGCAGGTAGCGTGCGATCCCTTCACGCATGGGCCTGGAGACACGATGCATCTCTCTGACAGGAAGAAGACACTGTCAACCCTGAGCAGGGTGGGCAAATCTCTCCCAAGATGACTCCCAGAGTTCTGGTCTTTCCCCACTATCCCTCGCCAAGAGAAAGGCAGTGCCCAACACCAGAAGGCTGCTTTTGGGAAAGACAATGGAAAAACACTTAGGAAAGTTCCCCAGGCTCTGTTGCTGACCCTCAGTGCAACCTGCCCTGCCCCAGCAGGCTGCCCTCGGTCGAGCTGCCTGCACAGACCCCCTGCTCTCTGCCATCAGTCTAGGCCCCACAGGAGGGAATACTGATACTTTGGGAGGTGGCTGCTCCTATGCACCTGCCTCTCCCTTTTTGTCTGCTGGGTCATCCCCTGGTGACAAGTCCCTCTCACCCATGATGACAGGGACTGCGTGGGGCTCGCTATCTGCAGGGAAGAAATGATGGGGGTAGTCAGGAGAAGGAGAATCTCACCTGGCCAAAAGACCCACTGCATAACGGTGGGTGTCAGTGCTGAGCAGGGTGTCCCAGCCTTTCTTACGTTCAACTGCCAGCACCACATCCTCAAGCTGCAGGCGACACAGCAGTGCTTTCACTGTCAGCACTGCAAACCTGTTTGTAAAGCACAGTTCAGATAATGCAGGGAGCCCTGGCCTCAGCCCCAGAGGCATGGGAGGGACAGAAGGACTGGAATGGAGCACCTGTTGGGGTTGGCAGGATGGTGGTGCCTCTGCCGGCATCTCCTCCAGAAGAAATTGATCTTACTTGGCATCTGCTCTGTGCTGCAGAAGACTTGGATGAGCAGAGCCACAAAGAGGCAGGGGACCACAAACGATGCCTGTGGGGATAGGGGCACCCGGATGATTTCCCACAGTGCCCTGGTTGCCTGTAAAAAAACAAAACACCCAGAGAACCTGCTCAGGCATTACTCTGGGTCAGGTGAGGCACCGGGTCAGCACCCAGTCTGACTGCCCCTGAAGCCGCCCCTAAGCCAGGCTTCCAGCCCAGTGCCTCCAGGTAGAGAAATAGAGAGGCGGGGGAGGGTGGAGACCCAAGAGAGAGGGGCAGAGAGGGGCAAGAAAAGGTCTGGTGAGAAACTCACAGCCAGGGCAAAGACTTCCTTGCTCTCCCCCTCGGAGGTGCATGCGCTGTGCAGCGGCCAGTCCTCCAGCACACAGGGCAGCTCCGACAGCACCACCTCTGCAGTCCTGCTCGAGGACACCATCACCTTCCACATGGACACAGCAGCTCTGCAGGTCCAGAGCTCTCCATCAGTGGGGTCTCAGCCACAGCACCATGGCCTGGGCAGCCACAAGAGTCCAAGCTGCCTGCCAGCCCTGCCTCTGCCCACAGCCCCTCACCAGCATCAACCAGTGAGACCACCCTTGTGGACAGGGACAGTGCCTTTAGGGGCAGGGAGGAAGCATGGCAGCAGGCTCTGGGGCTGACATGCCAAAGCTGGGAAACAGAGCAGGCAGAGGGTCCTAGAACTATCCATCAGTCTGGCAGCCCACATGGGATGGCCTCTACAGAGTGATGGACTCTAAAGGCTGATGAGCTCTGAGCCCCCAAGGCAGGTGGGCCTCATACCTGTCACATGAAGGGGCACAGCACAAGAGGGTCACTACCACATCATTGGGGTGTGCTTGTGCCAGCTTCAGAAGGCTCTTGTCAAGCCTGTGCTCAGCAGACAGATCTGTGTTGGTCTTGAGCCACCGGTAGATATATGCCACAATCGTTGGCACCTGGAGGAGATGTGGGGGAGAGTTGCCAAATGAGCCATATCCCCAGCTTCTGCAGACAATTGCTTCCATTCCCACTACACCATGATGGCCTGGAAGGATTCTGAGTGGGTGCCCAGAGGACCCAACTTGAGGGGAAACACAATCTGCAGGGGGCCTGAGCCTCAGCTACAGGCTACTTACACGCTTCAAATTGGGGATGTCACTCTGCACAAGCGAATTCAGCATGGCAGCACAAGCCTCTGGGTTATAGGAGTCAGAGTTTGCCATGCCCTCGATGGCTGTGATGGCCATCTCTTCACGTTCAGTGGTCTTGACAAATTTCCAAAAGGTCTGTAGAAGGAAGGGCCAGGCAGAGAGGGTTGTCCCATCAAGACCTTCAATGGCGATGCTCAGCTAAGCAGGGAGAGCATGCCCAGCCCAGGCAGGGATGGTGGCAGGTACCTGAATTCTACTGCTGAAACGCTTCCGGATGAGCTCCTGCTCTTCCGTCAGGACTGCAACGGGATCTGACAAAGAGCAAGCAGAGCTGAGGGCTTTGGGAAAGGTTGGAAAACATAGCCAAGCCTCCCCAAAGCTGTGCTCCCCAATCAGGGCCAGCCTCCAGATGATCAATGAACGGATCACGACTGTCATGTGGATCAGTCCTATCCCCTCTTTCCCCATTTGTCCTGGGGATGTCCACAGGGGATGGGACGGGGTCAGGCTGGCTGCAGCCACTAGCCCTGTGTCCCAACTCTGCTACTCACCTGCCCGCAGTGGCTGGAACTCCTCCATCTTTTGAGGTGGCCATTCTGGGGCAGATCCAGGACCTTCCTCCTCTTCGTTCACCCTGGTTGGTCCAGTCACACTGGACTGTCCATCTGCCATCCTGCTGTCTGAATTTGAGGGCTCCTGACCCAGGGATGGGAGAGAAGGCGCAACACCAGGGCCTTCCTCCTCCTTCTTTACCCCGGCCTGTCCGGGCACACTCTGAGGTCTTGCTGCCATCCCACTCTCTAGCCTTAAGGGTTCCTGACACAGGGACTGGAGGTAACTAGGGAAAACAGAGGGTCAGCAAGGAACAAGGCAGATGTGTGAGGGATCCTCACATCACCACTCTGTCCCATGTTTTTCCATCATATACCATGTTGTTTCGTCATATCCCAGGCTGTTCCATCATATCCCATGATGTTCTGTTGTGTTCCATGATGTTCTATCATGTCCTTCAGGAACCGTGGGTGTTGCTGCCAGCACACATGTCACATTGGGTCACAAAGCGCACTGTGACACGCTGCCATGCCCCATGCCATCAGCAGTGCCCATGTCACAGTATATCACAAGGGCCTCTGTAATCACATGTGCCCTGGTGCCTTCAACTGCCCCATCCTCTCAGTGCTGTTGGGCAGTGCATCCTCAGGGACTCCCATCAGCTCATCTCTCAGGGCTTCTCACCATCTCATCCCCTCGGGGACTCCCAGCAGTACAGTTTTGAGGACCACTCATCAGCAGCATTCCGTTACAGTGCCACCAAGCCTTGGGCAAGCGGGATCTCTGAGGCTGCCTCAGTACAGATGCACTCTCACTATGAAATATTTCTTAATATTGCATCTGTAACTAATTGTTCTCTCAGGTGGGGAGGGGGCCACCCCCCAGAGATGGCAGTTTTGAAGGAGCACATGCTGAGCTCCTTAGTGGTTCACTGTATTCAGCCTCCACTGCTCCTGCTTGCTCTTCTCTCACTTGGTTCAGATCCTCGACAGTCCCTTTGACAGCTTGAGGGCATAGCCCTGAACAACATCCAAAATGTCTTTGCTTTTATTCACTTTCCTTCAAGCTACCTGTTTGTTGTTGTTAATTTTGGAAACCAGTGGGAGACAAGTTCCTTAAAGTGTAAAATGGTTACTTTGATCATCCATTTTCCCAATGCTGTAAAACTTTCACTTCAGCTCAATGTCAGACTGTCAGTTGAAGGATCTGTGCAGATGAAAAAGGACAAACCCAAAAGCTTGAACAATTTTTCACCCTTTATCAAGACAATGAAATGAATATATTATTTTCTGTGACATATAGGCAAAAATTTCCACATTATTAACTGGGGGCTGACTATACTCCTGCCTTTTTTTTTTTTTTCCTTTCTGTACAGCCTTTTGGTGATAAAAGTTTTTGTTTTGTTTTAAGCCTAGTAGTTAGACTTGGGTAGGAAACATGTATAGGAAAGTGCTTTCTGGGAAACATTAAAAATTATAACATTTTAACAGCCTAAAACAAAAACATGCCCATCTGTCTTAGCAAGTTCAAAGGACAAAAGGCCCAACATTTTTGATGGCAATGAAAGGAACAACAAAAAAAGATAAAAAGACTGAAACAGAAATAAAAAAAGAAGTAAGCCTTAGAAAATCAAGAACACGCCACGTGAAACAACCATTTCAAACACTGTAAACATCAAGTAAATGGGAAATTGATCATTAAGTCAATCTTCTGCTGTTATAATTATTGCAAAACACAGCAATAATTTTCATATAAGTACAGTGGAACTAATATATTTAGTAATGGAGGTATTTTATGTGTTCCCTGAAGAGACATCAAATGAGTAATAGTATTTTCTGAAGCATTTAGTGGTGATTTTAGTTCTAAAGGAAAGTGTTGTTTCTTTGTAAACAGATTCATAAGACTGTGCATACAATATATTTTTATGTTTAGCTTATGGATGAGATATGAGTACTAGAGCCATATTGTCAGTGTAAACCAAACAGTTTCCCGGCAGTGTGGAAGAAGACAAGTTTGAAACCAAATGCTCCACAAGGCGGGTTTTGAACACCCTCGTTTCCTGTGGTTCTGTGATGAGACCTACCCAGGTGAACACATGCTTGCCTATGCTGGGCTTCCAGTGAAATACTGATGTTAATAAATTAAACAGATTAAAAAGAATTAAACTGTCCAGAATGCCAGTGATTTCAAATTGAACTTTGAAACCTGTAGTGTTGATTTCAGACCAGAGGAAGATAACAGCTCCACTGTTCATCCCTTTTTTTCCCCAGCTCCTTCAAATGGTTTTATAAAATTTTTATCTTTTTCCTTATTCTTTCATGGCAGGTAAACACTTACTACAAAAACATCAGGTCATCTAAGAAAGTATTTTCCTTTTTCCACCATTTATCTGAGGGTGGTTATTGCTCTCCACTGGGTTCATACCTAGAATCAGGCTGTCAATGTGGCAGAAAGCTGGACATTTGTGAGAGCCCAGCAACCACAGACACTGCTTTGTCATGGCAAATGGCCTATGCTCCTCCTTTCTCAAAGCATTCCTACCTCTTTCTCCTTGTAATGGAATACTCAATTTTTTGTTCTGCACAAATACAATTAAGATCTAAATCTCAGAATAAAACATCAATCTTGCATTCTAGCTTGCCTAAAGTAATATATTTGATTGCAATTTCCATCATTTACTGTGCTGTCTGCTAATTTTTTTTGTTTACCTTCTATTTTCAAAACAATTTTGCCCAATAGATTTGCCTAATTCTTAAACAATTTCCTTGCTCTGATCTTAACAATGGTAATTTTGTGTGTTGGCCTTACAGAAGCACACACAGTAGTCCTCAGCTAACGCCCGGGAGTGCTGAGTGTGTTTCAGACCTCTGAATTTGTGAAATATCTGTTCCCATAAACAGCAGAAGTTCAGAGAAAATGGCTTGTGCTCTTTTTCACCCATTTCTCTCCACACACTGAAATACCCTGAGAATTATACCTCTCTTTCCTTCAATTTAAGCTAAGAGTCTTAAGTGTTAACATGCAGGGAAAATGATGGGAGTGGGGCCCAGGCATGGGGGATGAGGGTGTCTGGGCTGAAACTGAGCCTGGGAAAGGGGGAGGAGTGTTCAAATTGTTACCTTTACTTCTCAGGGCCTGAATCCATAATTTAATATCTGTGTTGACTGACAAATGAATTAACTCCTCCTGAGGTCCAATACAGGAGTGAAATAAAGATATGCTTCTCATAAAGGGTGATTGTATTCATCAGCAAACAAGGAGATGTTATTTGATTGATCCAGCACCAAGTGTGACAAGACATCTAGAAGTGATATTTCCAGGAAAGTAAAATACCAGTTCCTTTTTGCCAAAAAGTCAAGGCCAAATTCTCCCCACACTAAAATGTCCTCCTTTCTTTTTTATTCAGGTGAGAATTGAATCTTGCTACTTTCAATATTCTTTTACATTCAAAAAGAGATTTAAACTGTCTTTTGTCAAAGGCGAGAAAGATTATGGAAGCAAGATTCTCCACCTACGTTTTGTTTGATTTGGTGTTTGTCGGATTGGTTGGTTTGCTTTCCTTTCTCATGGTCTAAAGTATGCACAAAGGTAAAACCCCTGGCAGGTGGATGCCTGGCAAGGAGTTGAATGCATAAGGAAGTACATTTTTTTTCCCTAGATTTGACAGAGTAAACTCTGCTTTGTCTTTTTCTTTCTTCACCTGAGCCTTTTGCAAGTATTCACGGTTTCTCTATCCTGAATACTGATAACAGACACCTTCATTTTTTTGTTTTCTTTTACTTTGGCTTAGGTCTAGAATGTTTTCAGGTTCCCCTGATAAGAAGACATTCTTTACTGAAGGACATAGAAAACATATGAAGTGAGGTTTTGCATCTACGAAATGTCCGGGTCCCCTGTACTTTCCTTGACACGAGCTGCAGGATCCAGATGGCCAAGCTGGTATTCCTGGATAAGAAAAGGGAGATTTATCTTCCAATGATAGGCAAGAAGTTTTTCTAGCAAGCTGAGGGATGCAGAAGGGAACACCAGAACCCCAGCAGCCCTGCAGAATTTGTCTGTCTCTCTCTCTCATGCTCCTATGCCTCATAAACACACAGGCTCACAGTCTTCTGGATGAGGAATAGTCCACACCATTTAGAACAGTATTTCAAAGTCATTTCTGAGATACCTTAGGCAGTTGACTGAAATACCACTGAAGCAATCAGAATGAGATGTAATAATTACTGAAAGCTCCCCTTAATCCCATTTTTGTTCTTTTGCCACAGTCCTCGCTAGAATATTTCATCATGACATTTAGTCCTCCTGGAAAACAAAACTCAGGAACCAAATGCTGTTTCCCCTTGGAAGAGACACAGTAAGGTCTAAATGGTCATACATGATGAGAATTTCTTCTGCTTGAAGTACCTGGCCTTGGCACGTTTCCACCAGCTCAGCTCACTTGAGGGAGGACAGAAATCCTGGCAGACCTGAGCAGCACATGAAGAGATAGGGTGACTCAAACAAGGATATCACAGCTTCAGTTTTACAAGACTTGTGCAGACATCACATGGACCAGTTCACAGACACATTCGACGAAGGCTGGGGAATGTACAGAGAGATTTTAGAGTCAGGGAGGGGCAGGTCTAGAACCTGAAACAGTGTTCACAGACAAAACAAACTCAAATGAGCAAGAAGAGGAAGAGGTAGAAGTTGCATGTGAAGTTCACACCAGGTGAATTAATTTTTCATCCCAAAACTCATGTGCATTTTCAGGGCAGTGACATTTTGCTTTGTTGCTTTGTGCAAGGCAAAATGTAAGGGACTTTATGTTCTCTCCTCCCATACTCCTAAATCCAGACACCAGTGTGGCCACCTAAGTGTTGGTGAGGAGACTTCTGTTTGGAATCCACTGAGCTCAAAAGCATGGATACTCCATATCTGTTGTTGCAGGTAAGATTCACTTTTTTTTCTATGGGATTGTACCTCCTAAGCAACAATTTTTAGTTACTTGAGAGTAAAGCTTGGAGTCTAGATGTTCCCATACTAGGTTATACCACATCTGTAAGAAGGGAGAATATGTTTAAGATTCTCTTTCCCATTCTGTGGCCAAGGAATCTGAGAAATATATGCAAAATTTAACTACTTTTTACTCGTTTGGCAGGAATCAGTTTTCCAGGGATTTCTCACTTATATCAGCAAGGTAAGTTCCAAATACCAAGTCTAGATAAGTTGTTCAGAAAAATGTACATTTATTTCTTCACCTTCTACTATTCATGGTGCTGTGGTTAGAACAAGTTATCCAAAACCAAGATCAGTTTGGGTGCTGCATGCGCATCATACCAGCATCACCTGAGGATATATTGGTTATCACAGGGGTTGGAGGAAAAAATGTCTAAGCATGTGAGATGAAAAAGTGAAGGCAGTGACACAGCTGTGTGCAAATCAAAGAGAGTTAAAAGTTTGTTTTCCCACACTGCAAGGAGACCTTACCTGCCAGTAGTGGGACACATGAGAGAGTTTCAGCTGAAAGTCACCCACACACAGAAAGATAATTATAAAAAAAAAAGTGGTAGATTTTGCAACCAAGTAAAAGCCTCAGAGCAGAAAGCAGGTTGTAGGGAACTTTCAGTTTGAGCACTTACCCAAGAGGTACCCTAGATACAGCAGGTTAGTGTGAACAACCAGAAAGTCCACCCTGAAGCTGAGAAGCTTGTGCAAATGGGACCAAATATCGTATATTTTCATGAAAGAAATTGTACCAGTGAAACCGTCCTTCCTGGACAGCTTTATCCAGAGGAGCAGTGAACCTCAGGGAACATTCCCAAATCATGCTGTAGGCAATTTCACATACTCAAGAACAAGTAACTGCCTTTTCAAGTTGATCAAAACTCAGATGCCAAGTATTTGTTGTATCTTATTAATTGTTGTTCCTATTCTTTTTGTTTCTCTGCAGCACATTAATTTATACATCAACATTCCAACAGCTCCCTGGAGGCAGGCAGCTTCACTCCAGCTGGCAGTGTTTCATCAGCAATGGGCTTCTTTGCTCAATTTTATTTGCATCTGCTGTCTTCTTGTCAAACTTCTACGCACATTTATTATTGTTTGCAGTTTGCTATTTCATTCAATTACTTAAAGGTTTTGAGCCCTAGGGATAATCTTGTTGCAAATTGTTTGTGTACTGACAGTCTCACTTAATTTTATTAAATGTCAGGATCTGCATTTAAGACAGCATTAGCCATACGGCACAGTCACACAGAGATTTGTGAGTTGGTGAATGTTACAGAGGGCCACAGCACAGGAAAGAATGATCCCCCAGTCACACTCTCAGGAATGTCTGTGCTAAAATGCTACTTTGTGTTGGAGTGGTTGGTGTCAGATGTATCCTGCTTCTCTAAGTATTTGAGGAACATAAGCAAATAACTGCATGTGGTTGGCAGGATCCACTTCCCTATCCTGCACTGATACATAATTCTTTTCCCTAGAACTTCAAGATCATCGTGAAGCACAAACCTGACTAAGATTCCTCCTGACTAAGGTTCTTCCAATATAGATGTTTTCTGACTCCTGCTTCCTATGTAGAAAATGTTTAAGAAATAAATTATGCACCTTCTTTTTCACAGTTATTTAATTTAATTCATAATATACACGCATATTCCCCGCACTTTGTTTCCACATCTACATCAATTTGGAAGGGGAGCATTCTGGAAGAGACCTGGGTGCTAATCTTGTTAACCTATCACATAGACCCAAAACTGCCTGGAGACTGTTAGAATAACTGACCCAAAGCTTGACACTGGTGAAGTGTCATCCACCAACTCTGACACCATATAAATGGAACACCATAGAATCATAGAATCAACCAGGTTGGAAAAGACTTCCGAGATCATTAAGTCCAACCCTTGATCCAACGCTGCTGTGGTTACTAGACCATGGCACTAAGTGCCAAATTCAGTCTCATCTTAAAAACCTCCAGGGATGGAGAATCCACCACTTCTCTGGGCAGCCCATTCGCATGCTTGATTACTCTCTCTGTAAAAACTTTTTTACTAATATTCAACCTAAACCTCCCCTGGTACAGCTTAAGACCGGGCCCTCTTGTCCTACTGCTGGTTGCTTGGGAGAAGAGACAAACCCCCACCTGGCTACAACCTCCTTTAAGGGAGTTGTAGAGAGTGAGGAGGTCTCCCCTGAGCCTTTCCTTCTCCAAGCTAAACAATCCCAGCTCCCTCAGCCTCTCCTCACAGGACTTGTGCTCCAGTCCCTTCACCAGCCTCATTGCTCTTCTCTGGACCTGCTCCAGCACCTCAATATCCTTCCTGAACTGAGGGGCCCAGAACCGGACACAGCACTCCAGGTGTGGCCTCACCAGTGCTGAGTACAGGGGAAGAATCACTTCCCTGGTCCTGTTGGCCACACTGTTCCTGATCCAGGCCAGGATGCCATTGGCCTTCTTGGCCACCTGGGCACACCGCTGGCTCATGTTCAGCTTCCTGTCAATCCAAACTCCCAGGTCCCTTTCTGCCTGGCTGCTCTCCAGCCACTCTGTCCCAGCCTGTAGCGCTGCATGGGGTTGTTGTGACCAAAGTGCAGGACCCGGCACTTGGCCTTGTTAAACTTCATCCCACTGGAACCAGCCCAACTCTCCAGCTTGTCCAAGTCCTCTGAAGAGCCCTCCTGCCTTCCAGCTGATCAACACTTTCCCCCAGCTTGGTGTCATCCGCAAATTTACTAATGGTACACTCAATCCCCTCATCCAGATCATCAATAAAGATATTAAAACAGAAAAAGTCTTGACTTGTGGAGCAAGGTGAGTATCTGTATCAGTTTCAGAGGCAATTATACTATAAAAATAAAATGATTTCACACAGGATCAAGGCTGATTTTTTCTTGACAGCACGAATTTAACTGTAATCCAGCACAGATTACACAAGGTGTTTTTGGTGTTGAAAACTCTTTCAGAGAGAATGTCTCTACAGCTCCTGCTGAGTGCACTGACCAAACTGCCACAAAATAACACCATTGCTAGTGACTCCAAGCACCACGATGTATTATTTCCCATTAAATCCTGTCTGTATAATATAGAGTAAAGGAATTAAATAACAAGTCACTGAATGGCATTCGTGGAGGAGTTATTGGTAGGCTAGTGTAGAAATCAGATGAGACACATTCCTCAATTCCAAGAAACATATGCACTTGCTTTGGTTTTCCTCTGTTGTACCTTGTGCTTCCCAGACAAACAGGACCATTCAGCTTTGAAGTTTCAATAAGGTCAGCTACGAGTAAGTATGGTGATTTTTCTCATTAATTTTGTTTTATTAACTGATAAATCCTCAAGTGACAAAAGCAATTCTGCACAAACATAAATCCTGGTTTTTCAGTAACAAACTTCCATCCTTTACTGCTAGACCTGGCTTTACCCTTCAATCCCTAAACAAAACTCCAGGTAAGTTTTGAATTGATTTCTCAACATACCACCTAAAATAGGGTGAAGCAATAATTATAGCTGAGAAAGCAGAGCCACACACAGCTGTTATGGAATCATTGTTGAGGGATAAAATCACATGCTTTCCAATCCTCAGAAACTGATTTTCTTTTCATTAAATAAATGGAGATATGCCAAATGGTTTTGCATACTTCTTCTATGCTAGATGCCTTCCTAATAATGTTTGTCCTGCCTCCAGACATGTTCTTATTCTTCTTCCATTCAAAGCAATAACTAAACTCCCCATGGCAAAGGAACTGAGCTCTAGCACAACACTTTAGCAGCTGAGATTTTAAAGTTATTGAAATGCAAGGAGAATACTTGCTTTATTTCCTTAGAAAGGGATATCTAAAGAAATTAGTCAAAGGATGTTCGGCTTAATGGCAGCAGAGAGACTGAATTCAAGTAGTGTTGGTTGTTCAGCTCATAGAGTTGGTTGAACTTTCATAACTAGAGGTAAAGAGCTAGTAAGAAGATTAGAGAGTAAGCAAAGAAACATGGATATTTTTTTAAGGTTGGAAGATACCAGGACTTCTAATAAAGCAATTTACATGTGTCTTCTTCAAGGCCAAGAGCCAGAGGCAGAAGATACTCTTCATCAAGACAAATTTTATCCTCTTATGAGGAATGTATGGAAGAAGAATTATGTTAATTGTATCACCTAATGCACATCAGGAATGGAAGCATATCAAAGGTACATAAGAATCTGGAAAATTAAGTTGCTTAATACACAGAAAATTTCCTTTATCACTGACCTGGCAACAGTATTTGTATTTTCTTTTTCCTTTATAAAGCCTCCCCCTTCTGCTCTTCTCAACTCGTACTGAAAGAACTCAGTATCTGAAATCCCAGTGTGACATATTCATGGCAAACCAATTCATGCAAAGTAACAAAGCAATACTCAGAGAGAAAATAGCATGCAACCAGTAAAGCTCAATTTTTAATGAGAAAATGGCAGGTTTTGCATGAAGCAGATATAAATCAATGTCAAGCACTAACACTTCAACTTAACTGCTCAGCATTTCTGGGCATTTATGAAACACTGCTTGAACTTTGTCTTGTTGTCAATGGTAGGCTGGAAATTAATTGCTATTTTGACACAAGGAAAGAGGAAAAAATATGTATGAAGATGGATATGCACGTTAGCATTAAAATGCCAGAACATGTTAATGGAGATATCAAACAGTAGTATTGGTTCAGACAGCAAGTGCTGTGACAAGTGCTTAATGAAGCTTATCCCTTGTAGCCCTCATTAAAGCCATTACAAATATCTTGTGCCCTCTCAGTCACAGTTGCCAGTGTTTCCTGGCTCATGTAGCTTCTGTGCAGCAAAAAACCACAGCCTGTTACCTTGTGGTTGATCTCACTGTGATAAAGAAATGTTGTATTGCTCATGACCACTAATCTCAAATGCACCATAAATCCAAAATTATAACTTAGTGGAGTTTCTTCATAGGGAAGATTTAAAGCAAAGTTTGAGCCAATCCCAAATATAACTCTTGGACTGTATTGGTCAGAAAACTGTCTGGAATCAGAGTCCAGTACCAAGTCCATGTGGTGACTGTAGTGGCTTTAAAAACCAACTTGAGTATTTGTAGTTAGAGGAATGAGGAAAGTCCTGTCAGCTCAAAACAGCAACAGCATTCTTGGAAAAATAGCTAGGTTGCATCTTTCATTGTGATTTCATAATCGTGTTCTGGTCCACAATTTGAGATTCTGAAACTGTTTTGCTGAGTCAAGAAAATGAACTGGCAGTGCCACAGTACAAGGTACATAATAGGGTGCTCAGCTGTGGATTTGTTTCATCTGTTCCAGCTTCCACTAATTATCTTACTTTTTATCGTATATACTTGATTTAAAGGGTGTTTGAGGGAAAAGCATCTCCTGGACTGCTCAAGGAGGAAGCATGGAATTAGTTTAGAATACAGGAAAAAAATGAGTGAAAGGACAGGAGGATAAGAAAGGTTGTTTAATTCAGTAGTTGACAAAGTGTTTAAGGGGAGAAAAAAACCCAAACACCAGACAACAAAAACAAGCACAAAACCAAACTCAAAAGAGTTATTGTCAATAGTAAAAAGTAAAAGATGTTTCAGTATTCCAAAGGCTATTTCATAGCTTGTAGGTGCACTGAGAAAAACCATCATGCCCTAATTACTAGATGTTGCCCTCAACATTTATTTATTTTTTAAACACTGTATATTTAACTGTAACAACTCCTAGAATTACAAGATTCTCATTTCCCCTAGCTAAAGAAATGCACAAAAATTCTTCTCTGTTAGCAAACAGCACTAAACATATTACAGATATAGTGAAAATATTAATAATTTATAACAGCTTCTCAAAAATAAATCAGTATGGACTGTTTTAAAGTTCCCCCTGTTGCAGGTAATACCAAGAGACTAGTGAAAAAGAATTTATTTAAAAGAAATATATTTCACTTTCCGAATTGTCTGTTCTTTATTTTGGAACTGGTAAATATTCACCAATAGGAAAAACACTAGAACTATAGTTTCAAAGTGGTAAAAATTGCAATTCAAAATGTACAGAACAGTGTAAGGGTGAAAAAAAAAAAGAAATATATGAAATATCAATAATATTTAAAAGTTAAAGTTATCAGGCCTATACATTGAATTATATTCTTCATACATGATTTTTAAAGGGTAAAGAGGTAATTTCTAGAAAAAAATTGTAGTCTGAAATCACATACCACAACTTAAAGAGTTTTTATTTCCATTCCATTTATAAACCTTTAAACCTGTTTTTGGCTCAAACACTGAGCTGTAAAATTCATTATTTGCCTTATGGTATTTAGAACTGAAATTAAATTCTACCAGTATCATAGAAAATTAGAAAACAGTCATGTCAACATACACAAGATAAACGTACTTCTAAACTTTCAGTATCCTTAAAACACACCTAAGGGCAACTTCTCATTCTTAGCCAAAGAGTAGGATGAAAAAGTTGATGCAACCATAACAATACTAGAGATGTGATTCGGCATCCCAGTTATTGTTGAATGCATAATCCACTTTTCTACCTCCTGCTTTCACATCTCTTATAGGGGTGCAGCTCAAGAGTTCATGCATTGCTCTGAAAGAAAGCTCATAACTCACAGAGCTTAGAGAGGAGGTCTTCAGAAATCAGCTTTTCTAGATGAAGAAACATATAGACGAGTGGGAAACGAGGGCCATGAAGAACGAAGGAAAATGTCACTTATTTCCTGGACTCCTGGTTTCTCCTTTTTTTTTTAATCTATTCATTAGAAAATTTGTTCTAAGTTGCTAGGATGATTCTTTGGGAGAGACGTCACACTGTGTTTAAAGAAAGACAAGTCCCATCATGCTGAGGTGGATCATTCATAATTGGCACATGAATTTGGAAGAGATTTTCCAGGTAGTGCATTTTGATTCTTCTAAGAAAACCAGTACACAGAGGAACAGATCACAAGGCATCTTTAAACCACTCAGTCCAAAAGACTCTTCCAGAATCTTATGAAATCAATCATTGTGTCAGCATGTCATCCATGGGGCAGGGACTGAGGGGGCAGGGGTGGGCTTCTGTGGTAATTTGAGCCACATTAGAAAATCCAAAATCCAATTTCCAGGCTTCCCTCCCCTTTCCCAGAATTTATCCCAACACTTTCAGGCCAGAGGCTTCTATAGGGGGAAGGGGAAGTATATACATTTATTTACACAAATAAATATACTGTACAAACTAAAAGCAGCTATATATATATATACATTACACTTCTATCAGTCTTTTAAGCCCCTCCTTTTAACTTTAGTCCGGGAGAAGCCTTTCAAGGCTGATATGCAACACAATCTCTCTCTCACGGGAGTGTTCGGGGCCCCCTGAACACTCTCACCAACCTTCAGCTGTTTGTGGAAGTCCTTCCTTCCTCACAAAGTTCAAGAAGGCAGCTCTGAGTCCTTTCTCCTTGGGCTCATGTCAGTCTCTGCTGTATGATCTCTCTCTCTCAGTCTCATACCTTGGTTAGTTGTTGCTGTAGTGTAGCTTATCACAGTAGGCATTTGGAATCTTCATTCCTCCAAGTCAGCTTCGGTAGAGCAATTCTCAAGCCTCTCTCTCTCTGGCCTGTCTCCAATTTCACCTGGCATTCTTCTCCCTAGTGTCGAGCTGCTTCATTATCAGCCCATCCACTTGGCTCTGCTTCAAATGCTGAGCCTCTCCTCCACTTTAGAGTGGAGGGAAAGAAAAGGCCCCCCTTCCACAGCTTAACTGCAGAAAGAGGGGGAAGAGGGCTTGGCTGCAAGGCCTGCCTCTCTCCTCTTACCTCAGGTGGTGTGAGTCGCGTCCCTCACAAACATTCACTCCAATGCTGCCTCTAACTCTGGCCTAGGCAGAGTTGGGGATCGCAAGGCTCTCCTCTCCCCACTGGAGAGGGAAGAAGAAGCCCAGCCACCCCCTGGCCTTCTACACCTACACACAGCAGACACCAACAGAAACTTCCAACAGCTCCCAGTGGCTGTGTATATATGATTTCGAGCAGAAGTGAACAAGACCAGTGGTGGTTGGCTCTCCAGGGAACACTGCCCTGGCACCCAATCACCTCTGAGCCCCCAACTCTCAGGGGGGGCCATCTCAAACTATGATGGCTTCTCACAACAGTATCTGGCAAGATAAGGCAGTTGGAACTGGAGACAAGTTGAATGTAAAGAGAAACTTTCCTGCCCTGAGGACTGCCAGGCAGTACTGAGGCCTGGGAGTTCTTCAAGGGGTGATGAGACAAAACCTAGACCAGCCTGTTTTGATCAGCACCAGCATCTAACTCTGCTTTGAGGAGGTGGTTGAAAGACCATTCGGACCTGAGTTTACACTGTGATGCTACAACTGTGCAGAACGAACAGATCATCGACACAACACAGAAAAGGCTGAACAAACCAGTTACTTTGGCAATTTGTCTCCAAAAAAGAGGAATCCAACTGCTAAATGTTTATCCTGTCTAAGAACTCTGCCTATCAAGTGCCTGCTACTCCATTTCTCAGCAGTGTTCAGATAAAACCAAACTCCTGTCAAATCCTAAGAATGGAAGTGTCAACATAAGCTTCCATGACTACAGTGAACACAATAAAGTCTCCAACTTACTCTTGTCTGATGCCACTGAAATGACTGTAATAATAAGCTTGCCTCTTGTAAGACCAAAGACAACTTACGGAAAAGGAGCAGCTTAAATGAATTTGGATAATTAGCAATGAAAAAGGCTGAGAGGCTGTGGAGGTTAAATTTGCGGGAGCAGATATTTGCCACAGTTTGAAAGAAGTTTCTCATTCAATAATTTTCCTTCAGTCTACAGAGCTGCCACCATATTTAGAAATAAACAAGTGTTATTGTACAATATTTCCCTGTGACTTCACTAAACTTCACAGTAGGGAGGTACAATAATAATTAATTTATGACATTTATTTTCAGTGTGGGGAACGCTATTTTTCTCCTCTTAAAAAACAAAAAAAAAAAAGAACAACAAAAACCCACAAACTAACACAAAAACCCCCAGTAGGTCCAAGTAAAATGATGAAAGGTATTTCTCACATGATTCAATTCTCTGTTATTCTGATCCAGGACTTATAAGGGACATGCCCTCCTGCTTAGATTGAGTTATTTCCATTCTCTGCTTGGTTGTGCATGTAAAATTGAATATAAAACTGCAGCCCAATAAACACAACTTTTGGTAGAGCAGGGTCTCAGGACACCCTGGCCTTTTTGTGGCCTGAGCTGTTTCAGCTTTTTAAGCTATTGGAATTTTTTTAAGCTTTTTTAAGCTGTTTTGTGTTTTTCAAGGTAACTGTGAACTCTATTTGGTTTAGGTATTCCTTAGTTTATAATGATAACAAGCAGTTGTTCTGTGTGGATTGAACTGTCTGTGTCTGTACATTAAGATGTTGTGTGTCAGAGTGCAGAGATGGGACCAAAGGCCTTTACACGTAGATCATAATGATCACCAGAGGGGCACAGTCTCATGTGTTTTAGGTAAAGCCAGTTTTGGCAATGACAAACAGAATCAGGAAGATTGAACTACTGGGAACAAACAGAAAAAGTTACCAACCAAAAAAGTCCAAGCAGATTTTGCTAAGAAACTGATAAGCACAAAAATAAGCCCTAGTGGACCCAACGCTGAGAAGAAAGAAGTCTCCATCACTAAATCACACTGAGGAACCTAGGATGTTGACAGCTTGCCACAAGACCCACTTCACATTGCACTCATTGCATCTGTATCCTAGGAAATGTTTGAAGCAAAACAAAGGATTAGAGAAAAGATGCAGATCAGAATCCTACAGATTCTAAGAATTTCCCTCATAGGAGCTTTTAACCGCAGTGTAGCTATTGAGATTTGTTGTCTATTAAATAGACAATCTAGACTTCAAATGTCAATGTTTTTGCTTGAGCCCTGCTGTATTATCCTTTCAGCAGAGACAGAGGTTTAACCCCCAAAGATCTTACAAAGGAAGTTAAAAGAGAATTCAGGAAAGTAAATTTCTAAGCAGCACGAATCTTTAAGATTAAATGGTATCTTATGGGAAACTTGCAGGGGTTGAATGTTTAGCATGTTATGATACTGGGAAACTAAGTAACAGCAACAACATCATCAGCGACAATGTTCCTGTTTAGGAAAAAGAGAGGAGAGGAAAGGAAAGAAAAGATAAGCCACAGGGGCATGTATTTGGCAACATCCTCCCCTTTCATTCATGCATTTAGAAACACATTTCTTGGCCAAAATGATAGTGAAGAAAAGGTAGAGAAATAATGGCAACTAAAGAGTTGTCCAAGTTAAAGAACCATGCACATCTAAGGTCTTGGTTTCCCATAATCAGTGAGTCCAGAACTTTTCTTTCATTGCTACCAATAAAATCAGAACATTTTAGTGAAAGAACCTTATAGAGCTTTTTTTTCATAAAAATATACATGGTTATCTAGGAACAAAAATTGTGACAGCAAAATATACCTAACATTCAGTTAGGTTTATACAAACAGTGAGGTGAATCCATTTCTTCTACGATCATGTCCCACATTCAGATAAGGGATATGCATCTCTAACATGGAGTCACATTGCATTTCAATCCCTTTGTAAGGTTTTTATGAAATGCAGCTCTTTTTACTCAGAGAAATGTGATATGTCAGATTGAGTAAATGTAAGTTAATGTTTCTGTATTTCTTTCCATTCCTCTCACAAACTTTGAAAAATATACTTTAATTTATTAGAATACCCTAGAATTTTTAACTGTACTTAGAAGAAAGTATTCCACCTTGAATACTTACCATGAGATGGCCATGCTTTAAGTTCACTGCACGAACACACAGTTGACCAGGCTGGAAGCCACTAGGAGCTTACAGCCAGACTAAAATGGGGGACCCAGAAGCAGCTTTTTTTAAAGGCATCGCCCTGGGAATAGACTGAGTCACCTCATGTGCCAGCTCTGCCAGGAGCCAGACACACGTGTCAGGTCTTATTGCACATCACTTCTCCTGGGCTGCAGCTTCACCTGGAAAGCTGCAGGGACTGGGACAACCCTGGTAACATCCTCCACTGCTGTGGTTATGCCTTCCTCATCAAAGAACCATAGAATAATAGAATGGTTTGGGTTGGAAGGGGCCTTAAACACAGTCTAGATCCAGCCCTCTGTGATGGGCAGAGACACCTTCGATAGACCAGGTTGCTTCAAGCCCTGTCCAACCTGGCCTTGAACACTTCCAGGGATGGGGCAGCCACAGCTTCTCTGGGCAAACTGTGCCAGGGCCTCGCAACCCTCACAGGGAAGAATTTCTTCCTTATATGTAATCTAAATCTGCCCTCTGCCCTCTGCTGGAAATGTATTCCAGCAAATAATACATTTGCAAAAAGAAATTCAAGACTCAAAACAAGTTTCCAATTAATAAGCTCAAGGAAGAATTAAACTCTATTTCTAAGTTTCAGTCTGCGATATTTTTTATTTTTTTTTCCCAGATGGAAGAAGTGGTTTGTTTGAATAAAAGATATACTTTTAGTTCACCTACCAAGATAGTCATGGAAAAATAATTAAAAAATTCAGGGGGATTTTATTCTGTTATTCCTTGACAGAATAACATAATTATAGTCACCTCATGCCTGTTGTTTCCTAGCCAAGTAACGCAGGAAATAATTACAACTACACACTCTGAATCTCCAGTTTCTTTTCTGGTAATTCCCTGACAGGGAAAAGAAAATAATGTATTTACCGATATCCCAAGGTCAGGGAATATGGCAGTGTCAAACTGATTTACCTTGCCAGGACAACAGCCTTTTGAAAATACTAATTGTAAAGTAATGATTCTCATTAAACAGGCCATGACTCTGCAGAGTGTCTCTGTCTAGAAGTTGTCCTGTTTAATTCATTTGCTATGCTAATTAAATGTAGGTTTAATATTATTCTGCATTGTGTACAATGGAAGATGTTGTGTTCAACTTGTTTTATGGGGCAGAACTCAGTAACTGGAGTTGTTTAGTCTTGGATAATAGAGCATCACTGAGGCTTTGTGGCTGAGGAGAGCTGCCAGAGTGCAGAGACTTTTCAGGGTGGAAGATTGGAGATTGCTTCTGTTCAAAATGTTGGGTGTACTGAAATTCTCCCATGAGTATTCACAGGTGTATGAGTACAACATACCACTTTGCAGGTAGCAAAAAAACCTGAAAACAAAATCAGGATCAGACCAAAACCATTGTCATGATCTCCAAATAAATATTCTGAATACAAAATGCAATATAGGGTATAACAAATAAGTTTAAAAAATTGTAATTTTTGTTCCAGTGAAAAGAGAGGTGACATTGAACTCAGGTGGTGTTGAACTCTTATTTTATTCACCATATTTTATTTGGTAATGCATTTTATTCACCACATTGTATTTTTTAAATTCATCTATATATTTTCATTTTATTAACTGGGATATATTCTATTCAGCAGCAGCTGCCTGCAAATCTTTCTGTGTTGCAGGCTGAAGGTTATGAGGAGAGCTTTACGTACCTGAAATTCCTAAGTCCTTTTTTTCAGTAACCATGCATAGACCAAGTCCAGTTAAATACTAAGTTCGTAGGACATAATTATTCTACTTTGACAAAACTATGAAACTGGAGATCAGACGAGAAATCTCTATTTATTGCACCAATTGTTTTCCTGTCTTGGTCTACCAATTTATAACCACAGAAGTTGAAACTAAAAGACAGACCTTTGCTACCTCTGACCTCTTCATAATTTAATCTATATTTTATTTTGGTCATACACAGAAAAACAACAGGAAAAGAGATGGTGATAAAAATTTTACTGTGGAAGGAGCAGGACAGCAGCTCTGTGCTTGGAGACTGCTGCCTGTACAACATAAAAACCTATCACCAGGAAAAAGAAAATATAGTGGCTACAATAGAGTTGTCACTAATGGAACAGAATCAAGCTTCTTGAACCTACAACTTTTAAATTAATATTCTCAGACTCAGAAGCTATGGGTTACAGGTCAATTATTTTCTGAATATGTACGAGCCATGTTTACAAAAAACCTCTCTCCTAAGAATATGTTTTTTAAATAGTCTTACACCTAAACAAAGAAGCTTTAGTTTTGAAGAAAACCAACACTTCCTATTGAATTATTCCATAAAGTTTTGCAAAGGGTTTATATAGAGTTCTTAATGGACTAAAGTCTCAGTTACCAAGGTCTTGTGGGATGTCACTTTGCTTTTCTGTGTGCTATAAAATTAATTTCCATTCATGGAGACAGTCTTATTAACTTTGAGCAGCTTCCCTTCCAACTAAAAAATCTCAGTATTTATAGGTTACACATGTATTACACCTGAGCTTAGCAGCTTAAATCTGTAGAGTATTACTCCTCTCATTAGAAACACATTTTAAAGTTCATCTTTCCCAGTTCTGAATAGAGCCTCTCTCTCAGACCCTCTGTGATGAAGCTACACACCTGTTCTTTTCAGGCTCTTAGTAAATGTTGAACTAGAAGTGGTTTGGAGTTTTTGGGGCTTCTTTCTTTTATTTATTTATTTATTTATTTTTAAAATATCTGTGAACCAACATTACAGTTCAAAAATGGTATTGCCTGTGAAGTGTAGGAAGCTTGAAAGCTTATAATTCTGTGCACCACTGTTGCAATAATATCCTCTCCTGAAACCTGTCTGGTTTTTTTCTGTAGGATAATTATGGGGTTTTTTATGTACAATGTGATTTTGTTTCCTGGGATATTTGACAGAACTCACATTTATTTTTATATGCCTTTTGCATCTGGCATTTCTACAGATTTATTTATTCTCTTTTGTTTTTAATTGTCAGGGAACAAAAAACCAACAATTTGCTTTTCCTTTGGAAGATAGTGGTTAATATTCTTGGAAGAAAGACCTTGTTAAACAAGTGTGAAAACACAGAGAGAGGGATAATAACATAAAAATCTTTTACAACAGTACACATAATCAGAATTGCAGAATGGAGTAATTCCTAATTAGACAATCAAACATGATCTCAGGTCCTATTTTTCTTATGACAACCTTAGGCTCTCTGAGTTTTCATATGAGGAGCCTGTTCAGCCAAGTATTATTACACTGACCTCTGTGTTCCCTCTGAAATGGTCTCTGTGGTAGTTTATGAAAAATTACCCAGGAGTGAAAGTTTATACAATTAAAATTTGCAGTAAAATGTTGTAGCTGTTAAACTAGCCATAACTCTAAAACCAGGCAAAAACTTTGTCTGATTCAATAAAAACTTTTAACAGACATGTTAAGGTTAGAGTAGCACTTTGTAACCTTCTGCTTTGAATCACAAGTTGTAGTGGGTTTCTGTGGCTGGGTTTTGGTGGAGGGGGGGCCTACAGGGGTGGCTTCTGTTAGAAGCTGCTAGAAGCTTCCCCTGTCCAGCAGAGCCAATGCCAGCTGGCTCCAGGATGGACTTCCTGCCACTGGCCAAGGCCAAGCCAATCAGGAGTGATAGTAACGCCTCTGTGATCACATGTTTAAGAACAGAAGACCGTTGTGCAGGAGAAATTCCAGCCAGGGAAGAGCAGAATGAGAACATGGGAACATGCAGAACAGCATATCAGGGCCTGAACAACAAAATGAAGTCAAGAATTAGGTAACTATGTACCCTTTGTGCTCTGATGATGGTGAAGGTGATGAAGTAGGTGGTCCCAAAATGCACCCCAGACCCATTTTCAGGGGGTGGACCTGGGGTGGTCCAGAGCAAAGGCCACAGGGTGGACACATTTGGGATTGGATGGATGATATTATAAAATGTAACCTCTCGGGCACAGGGGTGCCCGTCTTGTAACATCTTCTGCCTTGGCAAAATAAACCCTTTCGTATCTCACCCCTAATTAACTGCTCCGGGAGATTTTTTCAGCACCATAAATCCCACGGCAACAACCCCTAAATAATAATGGGTTGATAATGTCTGATGTTCACATCTGTCCCATCTTCAAACTCAAAGTATGGAAATTAAAAATGTGAATCCAAATTTTAACACCATTACTCTAAGAACACCTTAACAAGGCTTTAGAAAGTGAACACTAGAATTCTCTCCCTGTTAAAGTTACTTTACATTTGAATAGGGTCTAACAGAAGAAGAGATCTGGCTTTAGTTTTTCCCTGAGATATCTGTTGCACTCTCAGGGTATGAGTACATTTAAAACTCAGTTAATCACACTGTCCAGACATGAATATTCCACTACTGAACATACAAAACCATCATTTTTCTTTTTACAGGTTCCTAAATGGTGCCATAATTAACAGGAGATTTGTGTAAATCACACATAAAATTACTGAAATTGTCGAAATTAGTCCCAAATCCCATTATAAAGGCTTTTGAGCAAGAACTTTACAGAAGCTCAAAACAAAGTGAAACAGAAGGAAACTTGGAAGAGAAACATCCATTTTAGCACTGATCATTTTGCCAGATTTTAAAAACAATTTATATTAAAAGAAAGCATCAATAATTTTGAACATGAGCAGTAACATATATTAGGTCCAGAAGGAAAACTGAAGTTCTGTATCTGGTAACTGCACAACAAAAATACTTGTTAATGGTTCAAAGAAAATGAAGTACATCACTGTAGGGTTCTAATCAATGATTTTTTTTATCAGATCTTCATCTTTGTGTTGGAAGATGCAAAGATCCATACAACAAGAGTATCACACTATTCAAAAGAAACCTTATCAGCACATCTGCAACTAAACCACACTCCTACATTTTCAAAAGGTGCTTAAAGTCATAGCAAGGAGAAAAAGAACTCTCACTTCTTAGTGCAACCACATAGGTCAGTTTATGACAGACGGAACCATAGGTGCTCATGGGCAAACCTGCTCCTGTAGGTGAGATACTGCCAGAGTGAATCACAAACACACTCATCAGCTGGGACTTTCAAAGTCCCAATGCAATGAACTCTTCCAAGGTCTGCCCACATCAAGATCTAAAAGATTTTTCTTTCTGATCAAAGCAACAGTGAAGGCAGAACAGAAATATAATGCACAAATATCATAAATGAATGTGACACCTTTTTAGTTCATACATTAAGACAAAGTCAATAGCATTTCAGTTGTTTGCTCTTTTCAATATATATTGCCCATGTGCAATGTTCTCTGTGTTTTTCATAGAACTATAGAAAAGAAAGTAAGTTTGGGTTAACCGCACGTTAAACCACAGGGACTTCATGTTGTTCTCTGTTTCTAATCCACTTCTGTTTTAGAGCTTTTGTCACTGTTGTCTGCAGAGTATGTTTACAGTGTTTCATGAGTTCAGGGCTGAAGTTACAGTCACTCTTCACACAGTCTGTTTGATGGCCTTCATGCTTGTCTGAATATGGTGTCAGCTTTAGGGGTAGGCCTCAGTTAAAAGTCTCAAATTAAACAAGACAACACCACCATGCCAGTTGGTGTTTTACAGTGTGCACAATTATGTTTAATCCCCACTTTGTTTGCCAGGCAAACGGTGATTGACAGGTTCAAATCAAAACTGATAGGAAAAGAGTCTCTGCTGTTTAGGAAAGTGTTCTAGTTAGAGCAACCGGGACCAGTTCATCACTGTGTGGGTGTTAAACTGTGTATTCTGCACCCTCTATGCCATTTCCCAGGAACTGTTAACAACAGACCATTTACAGCAGCTGCCCAGAGCACACCTGACCCTTCAGGCTATAAGCTGGCTGTTAAGAGGCCTGTGTGATAGGAGGATGTTCCTATCCTCACATCAATAACTCAGGTGTGAGGACTCCCCTCCGGGAAATCATTAGCACCTCCACACCCAGCCTGAGGGGTTATGTCTGCTAATGGGCGACCAAGGATTCCAAAATTATCTCACGACTCACAATCACCCGTTTTGGAACTCCCTGCCCTAAGGGAGGTGCTGGGCATTCCCACTCAAACCTGAGTATATATAATCTTGGGGTCTTGGGATTTCTTGGCCCATTCATTGGATGCAGAAGAGGACCAGAACCTTGACCAGACTGTGGCCAGCACTCTCACCAACAGGTTTTCCTTTCCTTTTACTTTGGACTCAGGGGGACCACGTGGGGCTCAGCATGGGGGCCAATGAACACCATTTTGTTCGTGGCCCAGGATGCTGGGTTATACATTTTGGGTTTGTGGGTTAAAACAAATTGTTTGTCCGTATAATTGTATTTATTGTGTTATTTTTATTAAATTGTAACTCTGACTTATGATCTCTTTTGAGTTGGGTTCATTTCTCCCACTGGTTTACTTTTAAACCAGCACAGCAAGGTTAGGAAAAAGCTCACATCCCACATTCCATCGCAAAAGACACAGATTCCTGGTGGCCATGCCAGGGTTGCTCAGCCCTTGGCAGCTGCCCTCTGGCATTTCCACAGGGAAATGCCCTGGAGACCTGACCCGTGCTAGGAGACCAGTGAGCACAGGAGGTCTTTCTGCTCATAGTGGAAACAACCAGCTCCATTCTACATTTGATTCATATCAAACAGGGTACAGTGCTAAGTGTTTTGGGACATGCAATGAAGGGTGAGCAAACAAGTTTCCTGTGAAGTACATTTTTCCACTGAGCCTCACACGGTGTTACACCCTGGGTAGGGGGAAAAAATAAAAATACTATAAATTTTTCCAACTGTAAGATGAAGAGAAAGAAAGGAAGCAAAAGAAGAAGCAAACCCTCTCAGTTGAACTGTGGAAGTTAACTTTCTACCCCAGCATTGTTAGAAGAAATTCCCTGTCATTTGTGATAGCACCTGGAAACATAAATGTAGAATGATTCAGGGGCCACAGGTTTGGTAAGCACAGAAGTGGTTCAACAAAATAATATGATGGAGTTTCCTCAGAGCAAATGGGATGCCTTAAAGTAGTAAATAGGGATCATTCTGATTTGGTACCAAAAAATTAGGTGAGATTATAATTGTATCATGACCTTCCTCCCTTCCCATGAAAAGATTTATGTTTGTGAGAAAATATTTTCCAATACTAAAATAGAAGGTAATTAGCAATTCAATATCCTTTCAAGACCTAAGAAAAGGACAGTCAGGTGAGTTATGGAGTCATAACTAATGAAGGAATATTGGTTTGGATGGTAATATGAATTTATCAAGGGAAAGGGATGAAAATAGAACCATTAAGGGAGGTCTGAAGAACCAGGTAGAGAAGAGATTATTAAGTTTTATAAAACAATAATTGTGAATACAAATGCATCCACTGTTGAGTGTATTTATTTCTGTATTAGGAGCTCTGATGGGAGCCCACAGACTGTGCTTACAGGATGGTCATACCTCCCTGCAGGACAGAGAAGGAGAATGAGCAAAAGAGCCAGAATCAGATTAATTTGGGGAGGAATCTCCACATGTGACATGAATTCACCAGAAAACGAAAGACATAACTTGGGGGGGAACAATATAATGGGGGACAGAAGCAGCTATACAGTGTTGGGCTTAATCTCTCAGCAAAGAAAATGACAGGTCCAAGTGAAGGCACTAGAACAGTGTGATAAAAATAATCAGTGTGTCAACAGGCCCAGCAGCACCACAATTCATCAGTAAACAAAGACACTGGAGAAAGCATCCCTGGGCAGGAGGAGGCTAACAAATAGAAAAAAAATTCAAGCTGTCCACAGCTGCAAAGAGAAACAGATACATTGTTAGGGAGCAAAAATTCCATCGTTTGTTAGTAAAGAACGTTAGGATCATGAGCAAAGAAAGCCCATGGGGTTAGGAGCAGAACTGAAAGCAAACGAAGACAGCAAGGGCTGCTGCCCGCTACTGTACAGCTGCACAGCACTTAGTGTGTGCGTGTGTGTATGTGTAAATACATATATGTATATTATATATGGTGTATATACATGCACAATGTGTATATATGTGTATATAATGAGTGTATCTGATTCCCTGAGTGGTTTTTGGTTCACGCTGTTTCTCACGAGGGAAACTGAGAACTGGGTGGTTGTAAGTAAAGGTGGTTTCAAGGTGGTCGACGCTCTCTGTGGAACACTGCAGGGTACCAGGCTACACAGAATCAGCTTAATGCCAGAAAATAACATGCTTGAACTAGTGGTGTTAAAATGCTCATGAATATTATTATTATTATTATTATCTTATTAAAACAGGACTGAAGTTTCCCTGATCTATGGTTAAGTGAAATATCAGATTTATATTTCACTGCAGTTACATCCTCCTTTGAAATTTGATGCCACTGAATGAGCAATAATAAGGCTGACCATACACAATATATTGGTGTTTCCCTCATATCCTGGCTATCAGATGTGATATGAGTACCAGCAGAATCTCTGCTTTCATTTTCATAAATAAGCAAGTTCAGTGTTGGGTTATGCAGAGGAAAGCCTGTTATAAATTCAAACAGCATGGAAGGTAGAGTAAGAGATAACAAACATCCGCCCCCCTAAGCTTTCAAATATTTTTTTCCACCTTATCTCATTCTTTTGTAGATTAGTGAACAATGACTATTTTGAACTGATATTAGAGTAAAACGAAAGGCTTGGAAAGAAAAATGTCAGGATCTGCTCACTCCTTCTTTCTCCTTTGCTGATTTTTCATAATTTGCATTTCTTTGCAAATTATTTCAGAGCAGTTCTTGTTATTTATGCAGAACAGTCTACTGAAATGTGAGGCCTATGTCACTCAATAAATTGTGAGGGCATTAATCCAGGCCTATATCTATACTTATACCAATATTACCTCACCATAAAACAAAACAACAACCAAACCAAACAAAAACCACCCCCACAGAACACTAAAGCAGTGTAAGAAACATCAATATATAGACCTTTGTAACATCATGATGCCCTATAAGCATTGTATATAGGAGAGCAAAGTGGCCATCAAAATAGAAAACAAGAGTGAGTGTTTTTTTAAAGGTTTTATTAGTACTTAAACCAACACTGAGCTGGTATGAGAAAATACGTAAACAGGAACTCAGTCACAGAAATTGTAAGATGAGAACAGAAAACCTGTTGCAAAGGACTGAAAACAGGTAGGATATGCTGCCTAAAATGAAGGATATTGTCTTGCATGCAGGGCGGCTGGTAAAGTGATGGCCAGATAGGCACCATCAGGAGCAGATGATTCCCTTTTGGGATGGGGACAAGTAGTATCAAGGCTATATTTTTAAGATCTTGCCAGGGAGCCTTCAAGCATGATCACCTTAACCTCCTACTCAGCCACAAAGCCTGAAGCACAAATAGTGTGGCATCAGTCTCTTATTGCACACTCACAGCTTATTTAGGAGATAACTACCTAGTAAATCATTAGTTTTTAAGTAAAAAGTAGTTGAAACCATTGAACTGTGGACTTCTCAAACATTTCCACGAAGTAAGGTGTTAGTGAGACATGAGCCTGGTAACATTTTGTTTTAAAGCTTAAAGACAGTTTGATTTTTCAGTCTTCCAAACCATTGCAATGATCTCCAATTCCCTATCAATTTTCTCAGGAGGGGAAAAAGAGAGAATGAGAGGGAGGAAAGGAAGGAAGGGAGGAAAGGAAGGAAGGGAGGGATGGAGGGAAGGAGGAAGGAAGGAAGGAGGGAGGAAGGGAAGGAAGGAGGGAAGGAGGAAAGGAGGGAAGGAAGGAAGGAAGATACTTTATTCTGCAGAAATTACTGAGGTCAGTTTCCCATCATAAAAAATCCTTCAGCATCTTGCAAGAAAATATTTTACTTTTAATCTTGCTGATAGATACGGAAATTAATGTCATCTGTTCTAACAAAATAACTTACACATGCCACCGTTTTTCCCAGGACATGAGGGAGCCAGGGATCAGGTGCTCTTCTTTGAAGCACAGTTAAGTCAAATTAAGTACATAGGCTGTAGCTGCAGTCCTCTTACAAAAGAAATTTAACCTCTCTCTTAAATTAGTATGATTTAAAGCACTAATCTTCTGCTTTCAAAGGTAGACTGTCAAACCTCCCTTTCCCTAGCAGTTGCTTATTCTGTGCAAATTAAGCTGGCTGAAAAAAAAAAGGCAATTATTCAGTTAATATAAATGAAAATATTGTAAAATTTATTGAATAAATTATATGAGAAGTTGACCACACATTTTAGCTGGGAACTGAATGTCATCCTTTAGTGTTGAGTGAAGATGCCATATTAAAAACAGCTTTGTCTTAATACTAGCAAAGATCTGTAATTCAGTATTGACTGGGAAGCCAGCACATTCAGAGAAGGTTTTTATTAAAAGCTTCACAAATGCCTTCACTATAACATTAGCATGCTGTTCCCATTACCAAGTCCAGGGAGTTTGCATAATGTTTTCTACTTGCAAAGGCAGAATGTTAACAATCTGCACAGTGATCTCTGTAATAAGGAATCAGACAGAACAACACCAGGAAGGTTAATGAAATACTGCTGCTGAGGCAGAGTTGCCCAGCAGGTTGTCAGAGCCACTGCACACAAAGCTTGTGCAACACCAACACAATGTGGTGTCACCACTTCAGAGCAGAAATTACAGAAATCTGCTTTTCCACCAGGACAATACACAAAGCATCTCATTTTATTTCTGTTTCCCCTGGAAGAGAGATGTGTCTCTATTCATGGCTATTTCTGAAGGCCTCCACACCACTGCTATAGCCATGACTACTAATCCCCTTGAACTTCACCATAAAAAAACACTATGTCAGTGAGAGAAAATAAGAAAGAAGGATGTCCAATTTCCACAGTAGCTGTTTTAAATTTCACAAATGTAGGAAGAAATCTACTAAAGATGCTTTCTTCCTCAAGCAGGGAAAGCAATGGAAGCAAACGTAGTCTTTGTTACAGGGTTTGCAGTACAAAGAGACTTGGTGTCTGCTCCTAAATTCCTAAACTCATTCTGCAGAAAACTTATTTCTCTTTACCTTCAGTAATATGAAAAAGGCAGCAGTACAAGCCTTAGCATGACCCTTAAGAGTATAAAGGTCTGAAGGTGGTTGTAAATGATCTCAGCTAAAAGTACCTCTGCAAACCTTTTAGCAGTTCTGCATTATGGGCATCACTGACAAAAGCAGTGCTCTTCCAAAATCCCTCAGTCCTCTCTCCCGAGTGAACCTTCCTGATTTGCTCTTCTTTGCAGCACAGCTTCTCTGTATCCAAATGCCACTTTGCCTGTATAATCAGAGCTCCATGGCTGGTCACAACACTCTCTCAGCGCAGATTCACAGAGGAAAAACCAAACAGTATGCTTGATGTTCCTTGAAGAGGTACCTTTACACGGAGACACATGGTTCATTAAAGACATTCCTGAGCTGGAGGACCCTGACAAACTGCCCAATGGCCTTCCTGGGAGAACGTTCCTTCACTACAGGAAAAAAAAAGAAAAACTTTTAGAGTGAAAAAGTCATTTTTCCACAAGATAAAACGCAGCATAAAGGATAAAGCCAGATCTGGAAGGGTGAAAGATCACTCCAACAGCACATGTAGCTTAGCCAGACATGTCTGGCGAGTAGGCTCACCACTGCCTCCAAATCTGTAGTGAGTTGTTTATCTCAGACCTCAGCAACAGCAGGCCACAGGTCTTGGACTGCGTGCTGAGCTGCACAGGCGCTCTGCTTCTGCTGCAGAGCTGCCAGAGCTCAGCCTGGGTGTGATGCAGAGCTCAAACCAGCCCCACAGAAGGGAAGCCAAAATGTGTCTGAACTCTTCCCAATTGGCAACACAAGTGCAATGTCCATGGAATTCTGGAAAGATGAGGCAAGTGTAGTGAAGGAGACAGAAAATGGAGTAAGCAAAGCATATGGTAGGAAGGAATAAGGAAAACTTTGTGTCAAATATTGAGAGAAAAAATAGGGAGAAAGCAACAAAAAAGACATGTCTTTAATAGGATAGAAAGGTACAGCCAGAAATTAAAGACCTGAGATCTGGTGAGGCTTTTATATTCCATAATGCAATACATTTCTATGCTTGTCTCTGACGGTGACTAGAGTGCAAAGGGAATGTTTCCTCTGTCCTACCTAGGAGCTGATTGATCCATGTCATGACACAGAAAGAAATCCATGGGTCTCAGTTGACACCTCTGCTTCTGAAATCTCCTTTCGGTAGGCAACAGCAGCAGCAAGAAAGGTAAAAGAAATAGAAGTTCCCTTCTCAAGTGAACATGAGGGTTACATGACACTACCAATTGCAAGGAACCTCTTTTGAGAAGCCATTCTGTTTCCTTCTGTTTCAATCACAAAGGGAGGATAAAAAGAGTCACTAAGAGCCCATCAGCTGGATTCAAAGGCTAAAGTTAGGTCAGGCCAAAAGACAAAGACACAGGTACTGACTGTTTGATTCACCTACCATTTATGTGGGAGCTAATACACTCCCTGATGCAGAGACAAAGTGTTCTCCTTCGAATCTGTAACAGAGTTCTATTTCAACTTTTTTTTTCCTGATTTATGCTGGAAAAGTCATCTTGCTCAGCATTTTACACACAGCAAAACACATGGAGGGAATCCACACCAACATTCGATCTAACTAATAGGGACCTGTCCAGGTCAAAGAACATGTATGTGATCCATCTCTATTTCACAAACTGTGAATATGCCGAACTGGAAAGTGTCAATTAGCTGCACATTAACATCCAGGCACTACTTATACCAACTTACATTTTCTCCCCACTGGCCTTGGTGCAGCTCATTTTCCAAGGACTGCCTGCCAACACTCACTTGCAAAGAAAAGCATTCTGTTTGACTGTAGTTCCCTCTCTGTTTACCACCATTTTTTCCTTTCTTCTCTTGATTTTTTCTCTTAGGTCCACCAGTATCACACTCTGCCTACATTATCTTCCATCAGCAGCACGTGTTTGTTGCCGCTGGACTGGCTGTTGTGGATAATCTGCTTTCTGGCACACTCATCCTCATTCAGCACACACCCCTTTGCTGCCTGCTGGCCTCAGTCTGTGTTTGGCTGTCTCAGCGAGATGGTCCCCAGCATGTGCTCCAGTGATGGCTTTTTGCTTCAGCTCTTCCTGTCTCCAGTGCTGTTTCACTTACATGTAATTTACTGTAGTCCACCACAATCCATGCACATCGCTGCCAGTGTCCTCACAAACTCCTTCTAAGGTGGGTTTGCCTCTTTACTCTGCTTTTCAGCCTTTACTAGTGTGCACACACCCTTTTAACTAACCACATTTCTCCCCCGTCAAAGGTATCTCCATTTTCCTGCTCCAGTAGCAACTTTTCCCTTTCTTTGCTGAATTGACCTGGATGTGAGTTATGTATTTGACTAACTATTTTCTCACCGTCTAAAGGAAAAGTTCTGGTTGCTAAGCAATAGCTGTCTCATTATTAAACACTGAGAATAATTCAGATTTACAATTTTAGTCAGTGGTAGCTTGTAAGCCAAAAGAAAGTGCTTTTAGTTCTGCTAATAAGCAGCAACAACAGAGAGTCCAGCTTTACCAACATCTTGTTCCTTTTTTCTTCTGAGCTGACCTTCTGTTTATGCCAGACCAAATAATAGGACCTCACTATTACAATGAAATGAGACTTGAAAAAGATATAACAGGATCTCTGTTTAAGCAGCTCTAAATCTTCCTTTTGCTCAGAAATAACCAAGTGCCACCCTCTCCTTCCCCTGCACTTGTTTTTCTCACCATTCCTGAGATACTGCTCTAAAGTTTGGAGAAATCTAGTCATATTTTGACTCTCTTCACATGAAAATAGTCTGGATCAGAGAATGTAAAGTAGAAATTTCTGTCTCTCCACCCACAGAATTATCCACAGGCAGAGAAGGGGTAAGCTCTGAAGGGAGATGCCCAGGGTCAGAATTCAGGCTCCGATGCTGTGGCTGAAGGCACTAAGCCTGTAGTAATTTGCTCATCCTGGAAGTTACACAGTGGCCTACTTCATCAGAAACCAGATGTCACTTTATTCTGTCTTGTGAACACTGAACTCAACAGGGATGCAGAACAACTGGGAAAATAGTCGGTAGATTCCTGTGTCCATGAAGAATCCTAACTTAAAAGGCCTTTAATATCAACCTTTGGTGGCTCTAAGGTGTCTCTGCATATCTCTCCTGCAGCTCAGGAATGCTGTGCTTTTTATCCCACAGTACTTCACGGTGGGCTTATTTACCTTATTTTAATTTCAATGCAGATAATTTTTTCTCATAAGACCAAATACTCACTTATTCAAGAGACAGTACTTCATATCCTTTTGCCACTCTTTACTATGTCACTTCATGAAGTCATGGGCACATGATGTCTGTCACCTCTATGCTCCAGAAACAATTTTCAGAATGAGCAGAAACTATGATCAGAAGAACACATTGCTATAGACAATATAGAAAACACATTACAATTTCTCGCATTAGACTAACATGGTGCTTTCTCTGGGGATGAGGGATGAGGTTAACCTTTGAGTTAACCTTCTCTTCCCTTCTTTCTTCACAGGCTCAACTTTGCTCCCAGCTTTCCCTCCTCCTCTCTGCAAGCAGCACAGGGAGATGGTGAATGGGAGCTGTGGTCAGTTCATCACTGACCACATGTCTGTCTCTGCTGGTCCTTCTTCCTCACACTCTTCCTTCCTCCATTGTGGGGTCCCAAACATGGAATACCATCCTTCATGAACTCTCCAGTGTGGGTCCTTCCCACAGGCTGCCGTTCTCCACTAGCTGCTCCAGCGTTGATCTTTTCCATGGGGTCACAGGTCCTGCCAGAAAATCTGCTCCCACATGGGCTCCTTTCCACGGACCTCATCTCCTGCCAGGATCCTGCTAAAGCACAGGCTGTCCATGGGCTGCAGATTCCCTAAGGGTACTTCCCCCTGTTCTATCACAGACCTCCACAGGCTGCAGAGGACAGCTGTGATCTTCATCACAGGCTGCAGGGGAATCTGCTCCAGCACCTGGAACAGAGACTTTGCTCTTCTTTGACCATGGTGCTTGTTCCTCTCACATATTCTCACTCCTCTCTCCCAGCTGCTGCACAGTGATTTTCTTCCTTCCTTAAATCCGTTATCCCAGAGGCATTACCACCATCACTGCTGGGCTGAGCCTTGGCCAGTGACAAATCTGTCCTGGAGCTGGTGGCTTTGGCTCTGCCCAATATGGGGGAAGCTCCTGATGATTTCTCACAGAAGCCACCCCTGCAGCCCCTCCCACCCCAAAAACTCTGCCATGTAAACTAAATTCATGATGTTAATAAAAAGATTTTGAAAGTAAGCTCAGAATAAAACTATAATTTGGTTACAGTATGAGTTCAGATGCCTTATTTTCATAATCTTATTTGCTGTATTTGTAGAAAATGAAAGAAAAGGAAACATCCAAGATGAAATGTTTTTTCTGGACTTCTACCACCCCACTGGATGTTTATGACACTTGCAGCTTTAGAGACTTGTCTATTAGACTTCAGACTCTGCAGTGCAGTCATTAAGAAAACAATAATGAATTATTTCTTCTGAAAGTCGTTTTTTCTAAACTCATACCCATAGGAATATCTTGTTCACTTCTATTTCCAGTCGCTGTCCCTCTTCCTGTTGCCAGCCTTTGTCATTCCTTAGGAAAAAGAAGAAAAAGGATCCAATGTGCATCACTTAAAAACTCTCTGCAGGACTGCTGCAAGTTTCAGTCATTCCATCAGTCCATGGATAGACCCATCATCTCTTAGAGAGTAGCAGAACAAAGGTTAATTAGCAGCACATTGGCACAATTAGCATGTAATATTGGATTTTGACCACAAAGTAATTTTTTTTTGAGTGTATCACAGTGCTCATTTGTAAACAACTCAATTTAAAATGTAAGCTATTTTGAATATAAGAGAAATATGAGTATGAGAATACCAATTCCAAATAACTTGTCCTGAGAGCAACAGATTGAGTATGATGGCATCTGGTCTATCTAGAGAAGAAATTCAGAGTAGCAAATACAAACCACTGAATTTTGGTCAGTGTGTTGCCTTCCAAACAAAGAAGAGCCAGAGCAAACACTTTTATCCTTCTCTGGCAATTTTATTGACTTTCTTTTTCAGGATACGACTCTCCAGATCACACTGTCTGTTTAGAAACACAGAATCACAGAATGGTTTGAGTTGGGAGGGACCTCAAAGATCAGTTCTAACCCCCTGTCACGGGCAGGGACACCTTCCATTATCCCACGCTGCTCCAAGCCTTGTCCAACCTGGCCTTGGACAATCCCAGGGATGGAGCAGCCACAGCTTCTCCAGGCAGCCTGTGCCAGGGCCTCACCAGCCTCATCGTAAAAATTTTCTTCCCTGCATCCCATCTAAATCTACCCACTTTTGGTTTAGAACTTTGATTCTAAATGTGGTGTCATTACAGGCCCTAGTAAAAGGATTACTAACCTTATTCTTTTGCTTCTTTTTCCCTTTCTCCCTTTTTTCTTTGCCTTTGTTTGAAGGACATTCCAGATGAGAGTTCATGCAGTCTTTCTACTGGAATCCCATTATAGTTTCACACTCATCATGTCAGAGGGGTCAATAGCACTAGGTCACATTATTTTAGTCCATGAACTTCATCAATACTGACCTCTTTCATAATTTCTCATGCATTGTATTTTGGTTTCTAAAGACTGTCCTCCCTCTTGTATTTATCTACTCCCCTAACCCAAATCAATCAATGTCACATTCACTTCATAAAGTGATCAAGTATTTGAAATCTGCACCCATATTCACTACAATGAAAGCCTTCCTGCTTCCTGTTGAATTGTTTATGTTTTATGTTGAATTCAGTGATAGAAAGGCTGCATGGAAAAAGAAAAAAACCAAACTCACAGCAGCTGGAGAACATTCTTATTGTTATTACAGGTATTCAGAAATTGAGAGAAAGAACCCAAATCTAATTCTCAGTGCTGTATCTATGACCAGGTGGTAACTATAACCCCCAAGATTCAGTGAAGTGAGTAAATGTGAGCTAAATGTTGATGGACCAGAACATAACTCCGATGCTGTAAAATGCTAAAAAGCTGCTGTAACTTCATTAGAAAAAAAAAGCCTTCTTTTAAAAAAAATCTTTCACATGCTAATGCATTTTGAATTTTTTCTCAATGCCTTCTACCCAGCCAGTGTCCACTACATCCCAATGTGCTACAATATCTAATTAACTGCAGAAATCAAAGATAAAATGTGGACAAGTTTGTCATAAAGATCAGCTTTCTGAAAGAATGATTTCTGTTAAAGACCCCATCAGCTCTTTCTGATTAAATCCCTTTCCTCCATTAATTCCCAGTTCTCATAAATACTACACAATCTCATCCTGAATGCAGGGCCTTGTGCTTACTATCAGTTTTTTGTTGTTATGAATGTGTTTCTTTATATTATGCTTGATTGAGTTGATTCTGACTTCTGCCTATTCATTTTTTCTACTTTTAATTTTCAGATTTCTCAGTCAGAACTACACTGTCGCAATACAATGCTCCTGATAACTGACTCCTTTTTACCAAATTTCAGATGCCTTGTCAAAGATCAGTTCTTCCCCTTTCACTTCACCTTTACTGCCTCAGGTTCAAATGACAGATGGTCTCTTATCATCTTTGCAAAATCGTAAAATCAGCTCTTCAAGAAGAAATCAATTACAAACCACTTTATATTTTCACCCTTATTTTTGTAGCCTCTCCATCACACACTCCACACTTCGATTTTAGAGAACAGTCAGCATATTTTGATAGTACAGCTTTGAAGCTGGGCCCCTCTCTCTGTTTTAGCCTGTAGCTAATAAATACAGCAATTGCTTCAATTGACTTTCTGTGGTGATCTGGAAAGACACAGATGGAAATGGTATTTGAAATTTCTTCCAGTGACCTCTCTGCTCTGGTGGAGTTTCAGCCCAGACACACTGCTCTCCCTGGTGCTTTTTAGCCTGTTCAAGGCATTAGTACTTTTCTCTTTTACCTTTCTACCATAAAATGCTCAGGAATCCCTACAGGTCATCTGCTGAAGCACATTCCATGTTATTTGTCTCTAGCCCAGCTGCCCTTTTTCAGCTCCACAGTGTTCCTTCTTTACTTCCTGAGTCTCGTAAAATAAAATCCTCAACAAAGTAATTACAGCGGTTTGATCAATCAGAAGCTTAGCAGGTCTTGAGGGCTCAGGGCTCAGGCTGAAGAGTCACAAGCCAGGAAAAAATGAAATGACAATTCACCTGGATTTCGGAAGAAAATGCCTTTGGCTCCTAAAGCAGCTGCCAAAGGGCTGAGCTTTCCTGAGTTCATTAGGATCCACTGTGGAAAGAATTTGAAAGACTCTTGACCAAATTTAGGATTCCTAGGAAAAGTTGTGAAACAATGTACAATCTGGGAGCAATGGAATTCTTTGGAGAGGGAAGAGCAGGACAAACACCAAGAAAATAACAACTTGGAGGAACAGATGTTCAGCTGGAGTTTAAGAGAGTCAGATCCACAGCCTGGTTCTATCCACAGAGGCCTTTGCCAAACCCTTCTACAGTCATTTTCACATTAGAAGGATGAGACTGTGGATTTTGTTCTTCCACTTCCTTTTCTCCCACTTTCTTTCAAAATAGAGATTTAAAAAAAAAAAAAATCAAATGTAAAACTTACCTTTTTTGATAAACCAAACACCACAAGAAAACAAGTCTCCTGCTCTGTTTCAATCTTCTCCCTTTTTAGCCTGCAGGAGTTGCTTCAGCTATCAATTCAACCAGGCCAGGTGGGCAGTAAAAACTGGTGCCAGACAGGTATTTTTCAGTAAATGCTTGCTTGGTTTCATATCTAAAGCAGCACAAAAGGAAAAATTTACTGCAAAATCTGTTCTCAAAAACATGGATAGTTGTGTCAATAAATGGATAGACATGCAAACATCAAAGCTGCTGTTCCTTATCTTTAAAAAAATGTTACACACAAATTTAATACATTTTTATACTAGCTCTTGTCCAATGGAAAATGAAATAAAAGAAATACATATGGTAGTTGTATATATAATCAAGCCAGAGATCCAATGCCTAAATCTAAAATGATTAAGACATAAAAGTCATACAGTAACATCTCAGTTGCACACTAACAGGAAGCAAAAGTATTTCAAGAAGTAAGAAGTATTACAGGAAAGTAGTAAAGTAGGCATTAGACTTGGGCAAATAAGCATTTGTGTTCATATGTAGATGCACTGCAGGAAAATTTTAGAGGTCCGCAGTATTTAAATATTTTATCTACTTTGTTTTCCCAACTCATATGTTCTTGTCCATATCCTCTCCAAAATTCATCATCCTGAAATCACTGAAGCAATGGAGTTCAACTGAACTCTGCAGGAAGTTCAACTGCTCTCTGAACCTGCCACTTAGAACCAACTCAAGACAAAACTCAAAATTGTTTCTGATTTAATTTTGTTTATTGAGTCAGCTAGTTTTCTAATATGTTTTCTTTAACTGATCTCAGATTCCTTTTGCAAATCTTTTTTGTGCTCCTCGAACTGTATTGGTTAATCAGTAATATTTTAATTCTACTGAAAAGGTAAACCAAAATAAAAAGAAAAAGTAAAATACTTCAACTTAGCATTTAAATTAAGACATGACATTATGTCTGCAAGTTTCAAATCTGACAGGCCAAGACGAGCAGATAGTTGAAAGCAGAACCAGCGTGTCCATACACATGAACAAATTCCCAAAGATTTGTTTTGCCAGCATTGCCCATGAATACAAGCAAACATAAATATGTAAAGATACAGCTGCAGTATATTACAAAGGAAATATTCCTTGTGACTTCTCCTTTGTACTTCATAAGAGCATCCTAAGGCACCACTGCTCACTGCTTTGATCTGGTGAAGAGAACTAATACCACATACAACTAAGAGTGCTTACTGAAGTCATGACAAATTAATTCTTTATTTGGGGCTCTGGAATTGATTTTTGACTTCCTGGTCTGTGAAAAAAGATTTGTCACTTGAGAGAGTAGCACTGGGAGCAGTAAAGCCAATAGCATGTGACAGAGAAGGTGTACTGAAGCAATGATTTAGCAAGTACCGAGTATAAAATGGATTGTTGGAATCAAAAAGGGCTCAAACATGGTTTGAAATTCATGGCTTTGTGGGAACATATAAGGAATGGAAACAAATACCTTGCTCAAAGCAAGTGAGAGGTGAATGTTTTCTTGGAGTTTTTGTGCACATAGCCCCACAAGCACAGGGAACTTGTCCAAGCAAGTGATAATGCTGTAACTGCAAGTGATTCTGCGAATGAGATGCTTCTTGTACAAACACAGGTAGATCTTTTTTAGGGTTCGTGTAATAGAATCAGAGGATGATTAAGGGTGGAAAAGACCTTCAAGATCACTGAGCTCAACCTTTCACCAAACATCATCTTGTCAACTAAACCATAGTAGTACAAAGTGCCACATCCAGTTGTTTCTTGAACACTTCCAGAGATGGTGACTCCACTACCTCCCTGGACAGCCCCTTCCAATGCATGACTATGCTTTCAGTGAAGAAATTCTTCCTGATGTCCAACCTGAAATCCTCTGGTGCAGCTTGAGACCATTTCCTCTTCTCCTGTCACTAACTCCCTGGGAGAAGAGGCCAACCTTCAGTGATTGCAAAGGATGGCAGAATCTCTGGTCATGATAACAAAATATTGGCAATTCCCCTTTCAGCCTTTTAGTATCTGTTCCTTGACACAAATGGACTTGCTGCTGTTGGCAATCAACATGTTGGAAGTGGTTAACACAAACAGACTAAGATACCAGAAGGCTCTCACCCCACCAAACTAGCAGAATACATGTAATCTGTCCCCTGGGCTTTCAAATCCTCAGTATATATATATTTTGTCAGAAATTGCTAGAAGACCTAATTTAAAGGACGTCTTGTTATTTGTTTAGCAATGTAAGGAAGAGAAAGCATATCAACAATATTGGAGGAGAGGAATATCTGTAAGCCCTACCAAGCAAACAGATCTGACCCAGCTCTATCTAGGATTGCCAGAACAGATTTCTTTATTCCCTAGAAGCAACATCACGCACTGCAGAATGTCTGTAGGATGTTCCCTGGGAAAATGGCTGACAACTAGTTCATCTGAAATAAAAAGTTAAAAGGGATGTTTTTCTGTATTACTAGTCTTACTTGCTGGTACCATCCTTCTCTCTTGTATAATAAGTTATACAGAGTATTACAGAATTAAAAAACCAGATAAATAAATGTGCCTTGGTTGTCTTCTCTGAGGCTGTTCTAGTTGTGCTTAGTGAAGTATTACTTTGCTCTTTGCTAATTAGTAAATGACTCCTAATTTCTGAATCATGTGCAATTTCACATGCAACACAAGCTCTCCTGGTGTGCACATTTTTCTTACATGTGAATGTCCAAACAGCAGATACTGGCCCAGTGCTACCAGCTGTGGATGTTCTTCATGGTACAAACACAAGAAAGTCAGTTAAATCAAATGCCCATCTCCCAACACATTTAATTATGAAGAGAGCTAAAGAAGCTTCAGCCTACAGGGGAAAAATCAATGGAGCGTGTGTTCAAATCATAGAATTGCAGAATGTTTACTGTCAACAGAAATGTTTGCTGTTAAACACATGCTAAAATAATGTGCAGAATTGTGATGTATTCACTAGTCAGGCTGGACTTGTGAGTGCGGTCTTTGGAACAGGGTACAAAGGCAAGAACTACCAATACCACTGAATGAAGAACCTGATGTTCCTTGCCCCAGGGTATCGCAATATAGAGTAATAGAACCATTTAGGCTGGAAAAGGCTCTTAAGGTCAAGTCCAATCATAAATCATAACTCTTGTTTTACATGTAAATCTAATTATTTAAACCTTACAATTTCCTTAAGGGATGAGAGGGAAGGGAAGAAGAGGGGAGAGGAAGGGGGAAGGGAGAGGAAGAGGAGACTTCAGAGAAAAGAACCAGTCAGTGGCAGACAGGAGGCTCCTGTTGTCACCGGAAGGTAAAGACTTGCAACACAGATGTGGAGCAGGCATGTTCCTGATGGAGAACAAAGCTGAGCTGTGAATGTGACCACTCCTGTTATTACAGTTATATTTCAATTACCTGTTCTGCAGGTAATTGCAGAAGCTCAAACCCACTGCAGAAATCAGACATGTCACATAAGGTTACAACAACTTTCAGTCCCTGTAGTCGGGATTGGGTGTTATTTGGGATCCCGTCTCTCCACATTGTCTCTCTCAGCTCCTCTCTGTGTGTGCAGATGAGCTCACATCATAAAACCAAACATGTCACATGGGGCATCAAGGTCAAATTATGGAAATAAATAAAAAAAAGGCATAAATGAGAAAAGAGGGGGGAAAATAGGCCTATTTTTTCCTACCATTAATGGACCAGTTCAAGAGACAATTTAAAATTAAAATAACAAGTGACACTAAGCACAGATCTACACACTGCAAGATCTGCTTTGCTAGTCTACATTGAAAGGAGTTGGCTGCAAAAGGGATTTTGCATTGTAACTCCCTCAAGACTGGGAGAAAAAAAGAAGAAAATAAGTTATTACTAAGGAAATAAAAATGCAAAGCCTCTTGGGAAGACAGCAGCATGAGTTCACTAGAATTGTAGGCCATTAAGTCCTTGGGTAAAGCAACATCCTTCTACGGTGCAGCTTTGATGACAATGCTGACAAAATTTCTGCTCCTTCTTTCGTTGCTGCTGACTCCGAAAAATGATAAATGTGCAAAATCTGCCAAAGATGGGCAGAAACTGCAAGAAATAACTGGGCCAGTCTGATGCAAAAGAGGCTAAAATAATGTCTTCTAATCTGTCTTTTTCCTTGTCCTGTATTATCTGTCTGTTTTTTAAGTGGGGAACTCTGTTAGCAACCCCAGACAAAATACTGAAGCTACTCAGTCTAGCACCCTGTTTCTCCCTTCAGCTATGCAGAAGACAGAGGGATTTTGCTTGCAGTTTACAAACAGGAACAGTGTCCCATCATTTTATTCAGTTTTGACCCCTGTGAAAGTCACGGCATTTGCTTTGATGGTTTGGTGATATGCGTAAATCAAAGCAAAAAGGATGGTTTCAGTCAAATAAAAGGTTTGAGTTTGTGCCATCTCGCTAGTAAATCTAATGACAAGAAGATGATGCAGTTAAGGCCATGAAATCTCAGTGCTTTCCTGCTCTGATGGCACCCAAGACAGAGCAATGTCCTTTATGTCACTGATGGTGCCGGGGGCAGGATGCAGCACAAGGAGAGATCATGACACTTCCCTTCACTTCTAAACTCGCTGTGATTCCAGTTTCATGAGCTGCCGCCGAGCTCTGCCCGTCACTCCGGACCCGCTCCCTCCCATTCGCGTCCCCGCTCCCCTCACGGCCCCTCCCGGGCGCGCTCCGGGCTCTGCCCCGCGGGCTCTCCAGCGCCCCCCTCGGGCCGCGCGGCGCCGCCGCAGCCGCGGCCGTTGCGCTCCGGGCGTTGTGTCCTCGCGGCGCCGCGTGTCGCGACAGTCCGTCCGTCGGCGACCGGCGCCATGGAGGAGCTGCCGCTGCCCGCCGGCGTCAGCCCCAGCACCTTCCCCGCCAAGCTGTGGCAGCTGGTGAACAGCCCACGCGTCCGCTCCGTGCGCTGGGACCCCCGCGCCCAGGGGCTGCTCGTCGACCGGGCGCTCTTCGAGCGGGAGCTGCTGAGCGCGGGCGGCGCGGGCGGCGATGCGGCGGCGGCGGCCCCGGGCGCC